>NC_053118.1:14536936-14836936 GCF_010015445.1 Perca fluviatilis
TGTAGCCATATTTCTGCTAGATATTTTTTTAATTAAACTTTAATATTAATTTATACAATTGCAATGCCTTGATTTTAGTAAAGTTAGTACACAGTCATAGCCATAAATGCAATGGTACTGATAATTGGCATAATTTCTTTCGGGTCTTTTTTCGGTTTTCGGTTTTGGCCAAGAATTTTCATTTCGGTGCATCACTAGTCAAAAGCATTACAGAATTAAACTTTACACTCAAACTTCATGCAGACAACAAACAACCTGCAAAAGAGCTTCTATTCACTTGTTGAATATTAAAGCACTGCTAATGGTCAATCCAATATTATCCAAAAATATTGTAGTCGTATTCTATTTTACCATGAATGCTATTTTTGTCTAACACAGAAAAAACAAAATCAGAAAACCTTGTTACCGTACTGGACCTTCATTAATTAAAAAATGTCATTAAGGAGTTTGATGGCCGGTGGAACTAAAGAAGTTTGGATGGATTTTTATCTTTTTTTTCTAATGTACTTTTTCTGTGCTTTTTTTTTTTTTCCTTAAAAAAAACATTCTTATATTATTATATTATAGTATTAAACCTGCCAGTCCATATGTGCCATTTAAGTTTGTGGTCGAGCACCATGCCAAGGTACTTGTACTCTGGGACTCTGTTTCTAAAGGATCCCCCTATATAAAAGTGGGGTTAGGGGACTGTGCTTTTCTAAAATCAATTGACATCTCCTTTGTTTTGGAGGTATTTAAGATAATATTTGACTTCTCAAACCAGTCAATAAAAGAACTGGCCAGCCATGTTGAGTATAATGTGTTATGTTACATCTTTTTGTTTATTACATCAATGCTCATTTGAAAACGTACAGTATGTAAAATGTACATTGCCCTGCTAGAGCCGGAGCATCTGCTGTTTCATCTGTAGCACACATTAACAAAAACAACAGCTCTAGGAAGGATGAAGAACGTGGATAAGAGATGAACGGAGGAAGGGCCGCCTATTTGCTTTGGCAGCAGTAGCCTCCTTTTTCTTTGCTCCAACTGATTGAGAAACAAAATGTTTTGTTCCTGCAGAATACGTGGACAGATGCAGTGGAGCCATTTGGCAAATGGGTAAACATCCTTCTCTACATCCTTCCAAACCTCTCTGCTGACCTCTCACATCAGAAACACCCAGGTTACCATTCTTTTTTCTGTCTTGCACTGCTTTTCTTATTTTTACCCGCCTCTGAACGAGGCTAAGCCTATCCAACCACAAATACAACAGGGACTAACAGCGATGAAACCCAACAGCTGACCTCCTTTATCTAGTTAAGAGGGGTGTGTATTCATTGGGTGAAGCCTGACCAGTCGACAAGTGTTGTAAAAGAGACTAAACTGAGGGTGTGCAGCAAAAGAAAGGCTCATATCAAGGGGGAACAAAAAAACTGGAGAAAAAAAAACAAAGAAAGAAAAACCCTTATAGCTACTTACTTTAAAAACCTTATAGCTCATTACTGAAGACAGATCCAGTAGCAACTTGTGTTTTGTCTGGCTGATTGAACCAGTGCTGTGCATTAGAGCAGATTAAAGTTAGCTACCGTTGCAGACAATTACGGGACTGATGGATGGCTCTGAAAAACAAGCCTCCCTCTGCTGCCAACTCTCTACTTTCACAGAGTGACAGATCATCAGGAAGAAAAATGTAGCCAGCTCGATCAATCAAGAAGCCACACAGACACAGGCAGGAATGCAGCCAGACAAAAACTAATTCATGCAACACAGAAAACCGTGTGGACAGTATAGTGCAGAAAGCTCCAGCTCGCATACTGTTTAACACACACACACGCACAACTGAAGACATACAATGCACACACATGTGCACGCACATGTTCAGACAGCCATCCAGGACACAAAAACATGTAGTTTAGACCAAAAATACTATACCCTAGTCTCACACAGTACTGCAAACGGTCATAATTAAGTTATGATCAGCAATCAAATGATATGGGGCAATCCTTTGTCTGATCTGACAGCTGGGTTTCCCTTGAGAAATGTTATCTCATAGAGATGCTACCATGGTTCATTTGTGTTCTTCCAACTGTGAGACAGTTATCACATTTTAATTACCACATCAGGGTTCACAGGCTTCAGCAAACAGATGTGATGTAAAATTATGACTTTCTCCAAATGTCTTTCCTCTCCTCTCTGGCTCGTGTCACCCCTTCCTGGCTTTAGGTTTTACAAGAAACTCTTGTGTAGAATAAAATGAAATGAATGAAATGTTTTTTGTATTGTATTAGACCTTACTTGATTGGCAACATTATAAATGAATTAGAGCTGTCAATCGATTGTCCACAGTTCATTTGCGATTAATCGCAAATTAATCACACATTTTCATCTGTTCTAAATGTACAAATTTAAAACACTTAAATAAAGTTTCTTACTACTTTAAAGTCTCTATCTGCAGCACTTAAAGAAAACTGACTTTTAAAGCTAGTTTACCTGGTACTCTCGTTATTTCCATCTTCCAAAAGAGCCAGGAGTTCAGTTTTTATTAAAACAAAATTATAACTGGTGTGTTAACTGCATGCCAAATTAATCAGAGCATACAAGGCCATGTGACTGGTTGCTGACACGCATTTAACAGGCTATTTTTTAAACAAAGGTCGACCATAGCTCAAAAATGTCAGTTAAAATGAAATATGGGAGCAGAGAATGTGCAGTAAAAACTCAAAGTTTATATTGGGCTGCAGGTAATCCACTTCTGAACATTTGTAAACCTTTCTTAGCCTGCTTACTGTCACTGAGCTTATTACTCCTTCACCTTTTGCTCTTTAATGCTGCTCTTCCCCTGTTCAACTTTTCCCCCTGTCATGTACTCCGACTGCAAGGCGAGGTTGATGCCAAGGGCATGTCAACCAGATGTCATGCTGCACTGCATTTTGGAAATATATCCCATGGCTTATACATTGTTAATGTTGCACAGTAAATACACACACACACACACACACACTTGTAAGACCTGGTGCTACCTTACTTTGACTCTCTGTCTCTCTCCGTGACCCTCTAAGTCACTCAGTTTCTCTCTTTTGCTCTTCATCCTCTCTCATTCTCGGTGTTTGGTGTTTTTTGCCCCCAAACTCGCCTTCCAGGCAGCGCGGCAATAGTTATGTTTAGGGTTAAGGTTAGGGTTAGCTGCCTGGAAGGCGACGGAGGCAAAAAACACCATCGAGCCTCATTCTCTGCTTCAGTTGTTCTGTCTATCTTTCAGACAACACAACACACATGGGCACAAATGCACTTGCTCAAGAAGCACCTTCTGTTCCTGAGCAGTGAAGCACAAAGCTCAGAATTTCTCTGAAGTCGTTAATCACAAGAGGCAATGTAGACATGGCTTCCTTTCCAAACCACAATAAGTGATTGCCTATCACTGCTGAAAAAAGAAAACTCAAAACAAGGTTGGTTTCTCTGAACTCAATGTTCCAAAACATTATTTAATTCAGTGCACAGATTGTTGATTGTTAAGCTGTAGAAGAAGAAAAACTGTAAGTGACTCTACGACGACTCCAGCATGTGAAAACAACTGATTCCCCTACAATTGAATTGTCAAAGATGGCTTTACACTCTTCCTGGAATACTGCGTCATCTGTTTTTAGTGGTGTTGCTATTTCCATTCCCACTACTGTATATAGAAACCGGTCCCTCAGATATCAAAATGGTCAAAGATCCACTTTCATTGCTGTAAATCTTCAGTTTGAGGAAGAGCAGCGGGCTCAAAATGTAACAGCATTAAAATCCTTCTAACATTGACCACTAGGGGTTGTGTGTGTCTTTTTTAGCGTTTATTATAAAGATTGTATAACTACCATGTATGACCGATAACATACAATGCAGTTAATGGTCACCCACTCTGGTTATTAGGGGTATGAATCACCAGAGGCCCCATTATTAGGGGTATGAATCACCAGAGGCCCCACGATACAATATTATGTCACTTATACACTTATGTCACGATACGATATTATCACGACACTTATGTCACGATTCGATATCACGACACTTATGTCACAGTACGATATTATCACGACACTTATGTCACAATATGATATTATCACGACACTTATGTCGCGATACGATATTATCACGATAGCCTCGTGAGACCGTCCTGATCTCGCGAGCTCCAGTTTTCCACTCGCAGATCAGTCTGGCATCTTGAGATAGAGAAAATTTGGAGCCGTTCTCCAAACGACCGGGCCAATCAGCGTTGGTTTTGAGGCGGGTTTAGGTGGTGATAGACAGATGGTTTATCCAATCAGCTAACCAGGACTTTCAGACAGCAGTAGCCCTAATTCTGTTAGCTGCTCGCTAATGCTTTTTTCTCTTGGATCCTTCTTTTGGAATATGGACCGGGAACGTGAAATGGTGCCTTTTATTCCTAAATTCTCGTTACACAAACAGCAAATATCCTTTACCGACATGTTGCTTGATTGCTGAGCTAACGAGCTATGCTTTGCCTGCAGCAGCAGGGGTATGTGGTTGTATTTTCATACGCTACGTTGATCTGATTGGTTGATTTGGCCCATCTATCACCAACATAGGTGATAGACAGATGGTTTATCCAATCAGCTAACCAGTATTTTCGCCCCTTCCCAAAAGTTTTCCAACGGAAAGTTCCCAGATGGATATGCCGAGCAAATGCGAAGCAATCCATCTGGCGTAGTCAGGTTATTATCACGACACTTATGTCACGATTCGATATCACAACACTTTTGTCACAATACGATATTATCACAACACCTATGTCACGATACGATATTATTGGGATTGCAAACATAGTGCAACATTCTGCGATAAATTGCAGTTTATTACCTTTTTTCTAACTTCAAATTATGTGCCCAAAGAAAATCTTTGTCAACATCTTTTTCATCTAAAAAGATACATTTCTCCTGCTGACCTCACCAGAAAAAAAAGCCCCATCTAGTGGATGCTTGGCGTCTGTGTACCGATACAGTATTGCCACGGAAAATATCGTGACACTATGCTGTATTGATTCTAGGGCTGTGCAATTAATTGAATTTCGATTTCAATTTCGATTTTGACTCCCAACGATCACCAAAATAGTATAATCGAGAAAAAACGATTATTTTGCCATGTTCTGTTTTGCAAGAACGCTCTTATTTTGTCTTGTGTTCTGAATGACACGCACATGCGCACATCCGAACGCGCACATCCGTCCCTCCCGAAGCCAGTCAGGGAGGCAAGTCGTGTGCATATCATCAAAGAACTTCTAATATATCAAGAAGTGCCACTCCCTCGTTACTTCCGGGTTCTGAACTGGTTGCAGTTCCACCAGAGTTCCATATAGGGGGCGCTCACAGGCCAGTGCAGAATGAATGGGGCTCTATGGAGCTATACCCCTCAAAACACACTTTTCTCAGGATATAATTTTTTGTCTAATAATTTGAATGTTGCATTCGAAAGGGGAGGCTAAAAATAAAATACACACTGCTGTGTGTTAGATTTTTAAAGTAACTTTTTGTTCAAAAAGCCTTTTAAAATGTCAATGGCGTCATACACATATACGCCAGAGATACTGCAATACGGCAAGCTCTGAGTCGCTTCCTTTGTTCTCGGTCGGCACGACAACACAGCTAACAGGTAAGGCTCTCCTTGTTAATACATGTGCTAGAAAGAGGTTTGCTAATGTTTTAAAGACCACAACCGAAATATTCACTCTGATATTCAGGCTCTGCTTCGGATGCGCGTCAGCCCGGGATCTCCGATCGTAATCACTCCTTCACTGACCAATCAGCATTCATTAGCAGAATGCTAACGTGTTATGGGCTACAACGACTCACCCTGTAAGAAATCAAAAGGACATAAGTACTCGTTCATTCAACTTTCGACCTATAACCCATGTTGAACTTGCAAAAACTACAATCAAATCTGAGGTTTCTCAACGACAATCAGGCGAAAGAGACAAATTTAGCCGTCTAGCTCCATCGAGTCCCATTCATTTTGCACTGGACCGCGATCACCCCCAGTGGGACTCTGGTGGAACTGCAACCAAAATCCGGTACAATGGGGCTGAATAGGGAGTGGAATGGCTTTCCGTAGACCGGCTTTGATATCATCCGCTGGAATTTAAAAACTCGAGTAAAGATGGCAGCAGCATTTGGTGAGCAAAAAAAGGCAAAACCAACTCAGTTGTCTGGGAACAGCTAACGTTAGCTAACCCTGCGGTCCCTCTGCCTTTGCCCCCCTCCGCTGTAGTATACTGTCTAGAGACGTTGTATTCCCCAGACACGCTGTATTCACTTACTGTTTAAAACTTTTTCCAGCTTAGTGGGGGTGCATAGGCATACTGCTCAAAACCAACATGAAAAAACATAGTAATGTTCCCTCAGCATTTATTTTTGTGGTTAAACTGTATGTAATGAGCGGGACGTTAAATCACCTGTTTCACGTAACGTTACTCTAAGGTACCGTCTATGTGCTGGATTTTTCTTAAGGTTAGCTAGCAAATAAGCCCACTGACGGCGCCATTATTGTTGATATTTTGGCACAATGTTTAGAAATGACAGTAGTAGTGGTCATAGTGAGTGAACATGTGATGTGAGATGCACACTGTGTTATGTCTGTGGAACTGTTCATTAGCTGTGTAACGTTATGTGTGATATCTGTAAAGCTGAACCGACTCACAGTAGTAAAACAGATTTTATTCTGATCCAAAGACTCTTTCTGTGAGATAAAGGACACTAACAGATTATACCCTGGACACTATCCATTATATCCAAATGTTAATGAGTAATCGTGTTAAATAATCGTGATTTCAATATTGACCAAAATAATCGTGATTATTTTTTCCATAATCGAGCAGCCCTAATTGATTTCCCCCCCCCCCAATCTACCTGAGAAGCAATGTGCTTTTGACTATCTGAACTCTATTTTTTCAATTCCTACAAACACCCTCTCTCTTTTAACTTTTAAAATGTTGCACTAGTATTTCTCTTTTAAGCAACACTACTTTAAAGTTATATTATATGTACAGTAAATAACAATACAAATGATGTGGAACTTATTGCCTACAAAAATAGGTACCAACATAAAATAGCGTTAAAGTCCAAACAAGAACCTCCATAATAATAATGCAAGTGTTTACCCAAGTTTACATTAGTTATGTTTCAGGAAGTTCATCCAGACTTACCTGGTTAATAAAAGTTAATTGAACATAAATTTATTTTAGCCCACCAACATTAGAAATATAATAAAATCAAGAGTAACAGGGACAGAGCCCCAGTGAAATGTTACATGTAGCAAAAAATCCACTTATCCTAAATTGATCATTTGTGATAGACAAAGGTTGTAAATCTTGCACTAAAATGTTTCTGCAGTCGACTATATAGACCGTTTAATTGTGTCAATGATGTTAATCTAACAATGTTCCTACTATGATTTAAATGATCCCCCTTAGTGATCGCTGCCTCTCCAAAGTCTATTTGAAGCATTTAGCTTCGTTATAACAATCTCATCATCGTTATAGCTTAGATTATGATGTCAATGTCTATTACTTAGTTGTAATTCACAATTAGTTGACCACCTAAGCTTGTTCAGCTTTAGAGGGAGGTCTATAATGAGGGCAGCCATCATAGAGAGCTGTCCTCAAATGACCTGTTATCATGTGCCTAATTCTCCACACACACACACACACACACACACACACACACACACACACACACACACACACACACACACACACACACACACACACACACACACACACACACACACACACACACTCTTCCTACAGACAGTTTCTACATAAGGTGGGGTTGACTGTAACACAAACCTGCATGCAGCAGAATTGAGAAAGTGTTTGTGACAAATCTGAGTCAGCAAAATCCAACTCACTTAAAAAAAAATACAACAAAAACAAACTGAACATTTGGTGATCAATTGTGCGTGAGTGACATCAACAAAGATGATGCGCTACTCTACAGACAAGCAAAAAATTGTATAGTGTAGCTTAATACTGTCTCCAGCAACTACAATGCCAACTTTCATTTAAATCTCAAAGTAAAACTTGGATTCTGATAGTGATGTGATTTGACGTGTACAACTGTTCCAGGGATCCAAGTCATGCAGAGCTCTTTAATGCCATTGCCCCTGAGAAACTGTCCTGACAAGACCTGGCTGCTATGACTGCTTCACTCTCATGAAACTAAATCCTTTTTAATCACCTTCAGACAACAAAACCCAGGCCAGGCATGCTGCTAATCTCTGAACACTTCGCACCTCTGTGGTGCCCTTAGGTGACACTAGTTAATCACATACAGTATACCTTCCTTTATCAAACAACATCAACAATCAGTTAGTAATTCATTCATCTATTAATCAACATGGTGACCACTTAAATGCTAAACAATGTTCTGTTATTCCCTTATACACATCTGGAAAACTCTGTACTGTGGATAAGAGCAGCAGAACACATGGACAGCCTGTCTTCAATCTCTCTGCTCAGAAAGGTGACACAAGAAAGGTGTCCCGCACCACAGCGTGACCCTGCAATGTGTGGACCACGTGCATGAATATACATGGGACTAGGGCTGGCTACCGAATTCAATACTTTTTAGGCACCAGCTGAATTGCCTCTAAAGTATTGAGTATCGAAAACTGCCTTGTCATTCGATACCCAATTTCAATACTTAAGGAGTTAATCTCATCAGTGTCAGTGAGCCAATAAGTATGCAGCATGCTTCTACCAAGATCTTATAATGCTGGTGATTGGCTGTTTAGCATTACGCGTCCTAGAGACACGCAGGGAACACTCTACATTACGCACAGAGACGGGGCTCACGTAGTAGGAGCTGAAAAATAAATAAAAAGATTTGTGCTGTTGTAATTTCTTTTTGTTTTATTAAATTGGTATCGAAAAAAAGTATCATTTGGGGACCGGTAACATTTTTGAACGATACCCAGCCCTACAAATGGGACTTTGTGTTCAGACAGGGTAACAGTTCAGAGAAGGCATAAGAGCGAGATGGAGAAATCTATTATAAGACCAGTCATCAAGTCCTCAGATGACCTCCTCAACTCCTGTTCTGTGAAGCTGCCCTCCCCAGTGGTGTCTCTGTACTTCAGCTCTGGTGTCTGTCATAACTCTCAATTGGACCGGTGGAAAGATAAATTACTGTCTCCATCGGCACAACTACAATTTGAAGTGCACTACAGGCAAAACCATCATTTTTCAATTACGAGTTTTTGGGCTATTTTGCTTCCATAGCCTTCAGACTTGGGTTAAAAACATCCAAAATACACATTTAGATGTTTATTCATCCCCACTTTGTCTATTTGCACCAGTAAATATCTCCTAAATGTCTTAATGTATCTTAATGTAAGTAATCAAGTAGGGAACTTTCATGTTGATATCTGTAAGTTCAAATGTTTTACCCTATTCACCTGTAGTGTCTTGCAAAATGTATGATATTTTATAATCCTTATCTTTCTCACAATAGGTTTTTCTCAGACTCTGAGCCAGAAATCCCCACTTCAGTGGCACTTACATACACCAAACTTTCCAGTTTCATTCCTATCTATATTCTGAAGGTTTATTACAGAGGGATTTGTTCAGATATCATTCATAGCCTGATTAATGTAACATGTTATACCTAAAAACGTGGAAGAAATAGATTTTTTTCATGGCTGTTGAAAATATTTTCTGATTTACAGTATGGAGTGATAAAAAGGGATATCCAAAATTCCCTCTGTAAAAACCCTAGACTCTAATATGTCAACAAAATGAAATAAACATTTTGAACCTGGCTTTATCCAATGTTCAGATTTCTGTACTGGAAATGTATGCAAATTAGCGCATTTCTAACAAGATAATGTATCATTTGCATATTTAAACATAACATTTCAGAAAACTTATAATACAAAAAATATTTGTCTCAATGTCAATCAACTTGGGACGTTTTCATGGTGATATCTATTAGTTAATGTTTTATTTACTATTTACCTGGGGTGTTTCCCCTAAACAATCACAGCAGCTATAATGAGCTTTTTAATAAAATCACAATGCACTGCAAAAAGAAAAGAACAAACATTGAACATCTATAATTAAGTTGAAATAAACACCCTTAAGGAAGAACACATTCAGAATGTTATTTGACAATCAAAACTAACTTGTTAAACGTACCATTATAAAGTTCAGTGGGCAGATAATGGAATATTTTGGTTTAGCTGAACTCCGTTTAGTTAGGTTTACCCAAACAAAGATAGCCTCTTTAGGAATACACTTAGACTGAAATGAATTATGATCTGTGTGCTTTTGTGGCCTTATTTAATTACTGTCTATCTGTGTTGCTTGCAATGCTTAACTTATGACTATTTTAAGACAAGAGACATTGTGAATCAGATCATCCAGGCTCGCGTTTGCGCTTCCATTGACTTACTATTCTCATTGTACATTTCTCAGGATTTTTTTCTGCTCCTCCACTCTCAGTTGAGTTTAGTTCATTAAGCAAAAGAGGATAACACCATTCTCCATGCCACCCTGAGAACTAAATTTCCTCTCGATAACACCCAGCAACAACACTAGCTCCTCTAGATAAACATAACTTATTATCAGAGGGAGGGAGGAAGGATGTTGGTTGCTAAACAACATTTCCCAGCATGCTGCCTTAACACCATGAGACTGCAGGGAGCTGTTTCTCTAATGCAGACAATACAGGTCACTGTGACCTGGAGCTGAATGTCAGGTCAAAACACCCCTAGTAAAGGCTGTGTCAAACACATTGTAGCTTTCAGGTCAGTCCTGAGAGCGGAGGGATTTGGATAATTTACTGAATAGGACTTTTTATAAAATAAAATAAAAATGTTTGTGTCATCATTATAATCCCAATTAAACTTTTTTTTTTTTTGGGGGGGGGGGATTTATGTGTGCATGCAGTATGTCTTTGTACAATAATCAATTCATTTCTGTATATTTCTATGTGTGTGAGATGGTGAGATGTGTTTTTCCTGCAGGTATGATATAGTGTGTTCACCACACTGGACGAATGTTGGGTTTGACAGTTAACCAAAAGTCACAATTCAGAACCCAGTTTTATGTCATGATGTAAATAACAATAACAAGTTAGTAGTATGCATAATTTGTAATCAATGTGTGTAAGTCTGACTAATTCAACACAGCTCTTTTATCCCCTCACCTCATAGCTTTCAAAGCTAGTGTGTCCCATGGTGGGTGTTGGGGCCCCAGGTAGTGCGGGGGCCCTCCTTTTCTTGGTCTCAGCCTTGGGAGACATCCTGGGTATGTTCATGACCGACTGAGACTGGCCCAAGGTACTAGGCCGATCTTCTATGCTGGGGACCCCTGTCGCAGTGGGCAGACCCTGTGGGTGATGTCAAAAATAAAGAGGGTGAGGTAAGACTGACAGATATGTATGTACTGTAAATATACACATGAACAAACATGTCAACGTATAAGTGCTTAAGTGACACTTTGCAATACATTTCAAGTGAGTCGGACACATGAACAATGAGTTATACTGTAAGCATTTGATCGACCACGTTGCATTTGCACCACCCATAACTGAAATGCTTTTGAATTTTGGAGGATCGCCCTTAGTGCTCTCTACCTCTCCAAAGGCTATTAGAAGCATTATGCTTTGTTAAAATATCATTATCCTTATAGCTTATGATGTCATTGTCCTGTCTTGTAAGTCACAATAATCCGGATTGAAAGCCCCTTGTTTCTTGGCCCATGGCCAAACTTTCAACCACATGTAATTTAACTTTTACATAGAAAGATATCCTGCTTACTAACAAACACAAATGTTGAACTCATATCACTGGCAGTGTTGATTTCAAGGGTTGATTTTATGGTTAAAACGGTATAAGGATTTATTTTATATCTAAATGAAAAGTGGTAGTATAGTCTGTTCTTCAGTCACAAAAAGTATTGCAACATTTATTATCATTATTATTATTATTTGACCAAGTCAAAAGAGCAACCACATTTTCAAAGGGTGGTTACTTCTGACCAAAGCATTGGCACAAAAATAGTTTTCAATATCTGATCAAAGAGAGCCCAAAGTGCCCCTGAAAATCTGAATCTCCCCGTGCCTCGGCTTGGTACAGAGCCTTGGCACAACGGGGGAACCAAACCACAACTCGCTCCCCCATGATCTAAGAAAAGAACAGCGTTTAAATGCAGATTAATTGATGCATTCAGACAATGCCTGGATAACAGCATAAAAGCTGAGCAAAAAAGAACATAAAGTTCAGGTCATTAGAATTAATTGGACCCAAGGTTTGAACATCTCACAGTGGGGAGGGATGGGAAAAGAACAGTTCTTCTGAAAAAAAAGGGCCTTGAGGAGAGCAGTCCAGCAGGCACGTCTGCAGCTTTTTTTCAAATTGGGGACATTTCACATGTGAAATTATGTTTTGACTGTTGATGGTATTTTGATTGTTACAGCATGCAAAAATATATATTTTATTGGGGAACTTGTTGCCTTGCACTGAACTTAAAGAGATAGAGTGTAGCAATACACATTTGTACTTTTTTTACTATTGAGCAAGGAGATATCAATCTTGAGGATTATTATTTATCCTATACATCTCACAAGAAATCTCACTAAGCATCAGTGAAAATGCAAAATATCCAAACACTATCACTCTTATTTAAGAACTTACAGTGACTAAAACACCAAGTATATATGTGCTTCATAAAAACATAAACATTGTAGAAATGAATGGGTAAAAAAAAAGAAATCCAGAACGGCATTAAAAAAGTACAACCTAAGCTTACAGCAGAAAAAAAGATGATCAAACTATTAAATAAAAATATTTACAGTCAGTTTTCCCTGTGCTGTGTGACTGACGGGGGTAAGAGCAGGGTAAAGGGGGATGTGGGGGAGGTGGCAGATGGGGACAGACAACAAAAAATAAATGTTCGAAGTGAAGGATTGATGTGATTTCTATTTGGAATCCTAAAAGAAGGAGCTAGCTTTCACCTCACCAAAATATAATGTTCAAAGCAGAAAATTCACATGAACTCTGTCTGACTCTTTCACCTGCTCTCTTCTACTCCTTCCCTCTGGTAAACAATCTGAAATCTGTCAAAACAGTAAGAGAGGAAAAGGTAGCTGTAACAAACATACTGTAGCATTTGGGGGGGAACCAAAACTCGCAGTGACCTCATAATTACAAAACATGTATCTCAAAATGAACCCATTGAACTTCTGCAAAACTTCTTCATAAGGAGCATGACTTACATACTGTATCTATGCCTTTTAGTGCTTAAGTGACTGATTCTACTACAAACCACACATGCAAATGTAAAGAATCTCCAGCAGACAATCAAAATGTCAGAATCCCTCCCTACTAATCACACTGACTTCAGCATAGAGGAGAATCCTCCTACACCTACTTTGAACAAAGAGAAGTTAAGAGTTTTTAGATGTAAAACACACATCACTGTTTTGCCTGTTTGAAATTAAATTAACGACAACTCACAGTTTTTCTATATATTTAAGACTTACAGTATAAGATGCCACACTGGAGAAGCTGATCTGACTCACATGTTTTGGACGTGCCCTACACTTACTGTTTACTGGTCGACTATATTTGATACACTCTCTCAAGTATGTAACGTATAACTGAAGCCAAGTGCTGAATTCGCTATATTTGGTGCTCCAGCTGAGGAATCGAATCTGACTCAAAGGCAACTAAACATTATTGCTTTTGCATCCTTATTGGCTCGCAGGCAGGTGTTATTACCGTACACTGGAAATCCGCAAACCCACCTAAAGCATCGCATTGGCTTCAGGATCCGATGTCATACCTACATTTGGAAAAGATTAAATATTCAATTAGATGCTCCCATAAATTTTCATATGTCTGGCAACCCTTATTATCCTATTTCTCTGCCATAAAGGTACTTCCTGGGGAGTAGTGGGATTTACATTGGTACCTGTTGCTCACACTTCTCTATATGACAAACTCGTGGTCTTTGATTGTGGTATCCAACTGCTTTTCTCTCTTTTCTTTAAAATGTATGTATGTGTATACAGTGCCTTGCGAAAGTATTCGGCCCCCTTGAACGTTTCGAGCTTTTGCCACATTTCAGGCCTCAAACATAAAGATATAAAACTGTAATTTTTTGTGAAGAATCAACAACAAGTGGGACACAATCATGAAGTGGAACGAAATTTATTGGATATTTCAAACCTTTTAAACAAATAAAAAACTGAAATATTGGGCGTGCAAAATTATTCAGCCCCCTTAAGTTAATACTTTGTAGCGCCACCTTTTGCTGCGATTACAGCTGTAAGTCGCTTGGGGTATGTCTCTATCAGTTTTGCACATCGAGACTGACATTTTTGCCCATTCCTCCTTGCAAAACAGCTCGAGCTCAGTGAGGTTGGATGGAGGCGTTTGTGAACAGCAGTTTTCAGTTCTTTCCACAGATTCTCGATTGGATTCAGGTCTGGACTTTGACTTGGCCATTCTAACACCTGGATATGTTTATTTGTGAACCATTCCATTGTAGATTTTGCTTTATGTTTTGGATCATTGTCTTGTTGGAAGACAAATCTCCGTCCCAGTCTCAGGTCTTTTGCAGACTCCATCAGGTTTTCTTCCAGAATGGTCCTGTATTTGGCTCCATCCATCTTCCCATCAATTTTAACCATCTTCCCTGTCCCTGCTGAAGAAAAGCAGGCCCAAACCATGATGCGGCCACCACCATGTTTGACAGTGGGGATGGTGTGTTCAGGGTGATGAGCTGTGTTGCTTTTACACCAAACATAACGTTTTGCATTGTTGCCAAAAAGTTCGATTTTGGTTTCATCTGACCAGAGCACCTTCTTCCACATGTTTGGTGTGTCTCCCAGGTGGCTTGTGGCAAACTTTAAACGACACTTTTAATGGATATCTTTAAGAAATGGCTTTCTTCTTGCCACTCTTCCATAAAGGCCAGATTTGTGCAGTATACGACTGATTGTTGTCCTATGGACAGAGTCTCCCACCTCAGCTGTAGATCTCTGCAGTTCATCCAGACGAGTATCATGGGCCTCTTGGCTGCATCTCTGATCAGTCTTCTCATTGTATGAGCTGAAAGTTTAGAGGGACGGCCGGGTCTTCGTAGATTTGTAGTGGTCCGATACTCCTTCCATTTCAATATTATCGCTCGCAGCACAGTGCTCCTTGGGATGTTTAAAGCTTGGGAAATCTTTTTGTATCCAATCCGGCTTTAAACTTCTCCACAACAGTATCTCGGACCTGCCTGGTGTGTTCCTTGTTCTTCATGATGCTCTCTGCGCTTTACACGGACCTCTGAGACTATCACAGAGCAGGTGCATTTATACGGAGACTTGATTACACACAGCTGGATTCTATTTATCATCATTAGTCATTTAGGTCAACATTGGATCATTCAGAGATCCTCACTGAACTTCCGGAGAGTTTGCTGCACTGAAAGTAAAGGGGCTGAATAATTTTGCGCACTTACTTTTTCAGTTTTTATTTGTTAAAAAGTTTGAAATAGCCAATGAATTTCGTTCCACTTCATAATTGGGACCCACTTGTTGTTGATTCTTCACAAAAAATTACAGTTTTATATCTTTATGTTTGAGGCCTGAAATGTGGCAAAAGGTCGAAACGTTCAAGGGCCGAATACTTTTCGCAAGGCACTGTATATATATATATTTATATGTGTGTGTATGTATGTGTGTATATATATATATATATATATATATATATATATATATTTATATATATATTTTTTTATTATTTATTATTATTATATTATTTTTATTTATTTATTCTTATTTATTTTTTTAATCTTATTTTAATATTGTATCATTATTATTACTATTATTATTTTTTACATTATATTTTGTACTATTACTATTAAAGAATATCATGTAAGGCAGACTGTTCTGGGTTGGTTGGGGAGTGATTGAAAATGTAAAAAAATACAATCTCTGTATAAACAACAGCATCTGTTCTTGAAATAAAAAAAAATATATATATATATATAAATATATCGTTATATATATATATAAATATATCGTTATATATATATATATATATATATATATATATATATATATAAATATATCGTTTTATATATATATATATATATATATATAAAAAGACAGGCTTAGTTAAATAAATGTGATTGAGGAAGACAAAATGAAATACAGAAAGATTATAGTTTCGAGCTGCCTAAGGAATAATTTAACACCTGGCTGAAAATGGTTGAAAGTTTCAAGTGTGTTTCACCTCTGATGGGTGTGGGCAGAAGTGTGCACCTGTAACCCACACCCAACAGTGATGTCATGGTGTACTGATACACCCACTTCAGAACACTTCTAAATAACTGCAGCAAAGGTCAAAAGGACTGGAAGTCAAGTTAAGTTACATGTATAATACATGTAACTTAACACGCCCTAAATAAATATGATTTATTTATATATATACACACACAATGATCCATACACAGTATGCAATTTATATACTGTAGCACTGTATCTTGCACAAAACTTATTCTTTTATTTGTGTTTATTAAATGTACGTGTTGGCTGCTTAGAAGATACTCAGGAGGGATTTTGGGTCATGTGCTGAGTGCATTTTTGTGTCAAACTTTAATTTCTTATATCTTTAACATCATTGTCAATCCATTTTATTTTCTGTGCTCGGAGTAACGATATCATCAAAACTATTCATGCCACGGAGAGATCCTTGAAAACCACCAATATGTGTAAAATCCTTTCATCTACAATCACAGTTTGTTGGTGGGAAAATAATTGAATATGAGTGGTATTGGAGCTTTGAGGTCTGAAAAATGATTTCAAAGTTGCAAGGCTCCCAGTGTTGCTTCTGAAACTGCTTGTCATTGCTGTGATTAGGAGGGTGGGACAGATAGGATGAACTTAATGAAGTTTATACAATTCATTTACTCCTATGCCTGAAAGTGGGACCAACTTCCTGCCACTTTGAGAATGTTGGTTAGGGCCGATTTGCTATCTAATATAATCTAATCTAAAAAAAAACAACAGGAAACAAACAATCACTATTTATGATCTCTGACCAGGTTAGTGTTTTGAGACCCCACACACACACAGACACACACAAACTGTAACACGACTGAATCCTTTTTTTCTATCCATAAAACCCTAAACATTACCCTGATGCTAATCCTTCATGATGATTTGATCTCCGTTCCCTCTCCCCCCAAAATGATTGTTGCCTGCTTCATATAGTTTCTCATGAAGAGAGAAATAAGCACACACACAGACATACACGGCACTGATGCCTTAGGTGCGCCACTAAATAACCGTGTGATTAATGTGGAAGTCCTAGATCACTTTGTCAATATCAACTAGTGAAGATTGTGATGCTCTCTGACCAGGTTAGTGTTTTGAGACCACACACACACACACACACACACACACACACACACACACACACACACACACACACACACACACACACACACACACACACACACACACACACACACACACACACACACACACAAGTTTAGCCCCTAATGAACAATTAGAGATAAGAGGCTGGGCTTTTAGTGCTAATGTAGCCAAGGTAGGGTAATATGATGCCTTTAGGCTGATAACACTGTGTGTGTGTGTGTGTGGTCTGATAACTGTCCCTCGCTAAGAAACAATCATATCAGAGAGAAAAAGCACAGCTGCATTAAAGCCCACTGGATGGCTGAGAAATAGCAATACTGCTCCCTCTGTCTTGGATACATTTTAGCGGTTTAAATATATTTCACATCAAAGCAAACGCAACATACTCTATATTAGTTTGAATGTTATGTCATGCGCTGCAGCCATATTTTCAATTCCTTTTTTTGTCCCCGTCTTCCTTCGTTGTTGTAATTTCTTTCAAAAGGAAGATGTGTAGTCAGAAGTATCTGATGTAGAAATTAAAAAGGAGGATTAGGAAGACCCAAAACAAAGCTTAGACCTTGAAGAGGATAATAATTGAAAATTATTCAATGTTGACAGGCCAGATGCTTGATGTTGAAGGAAACGCTAAGAACAAAGAAGTAAAAGGGTGGAGTAGTCCATCCAGGATCTTTGTGCTGAGCAGAGCCACAGATGGCTGCTGCTGAAGTAAAGTCCATGGCTTCAAAATCAAATTAACGTGATTGAGTTATAGATATAACCGGTAGAGAGCTGCTCGATGCAGCGTCAAAATGTACGTCTGAAGTGGTCGTAGGGAGATAATTCTGTGGTTCCAGTTTGTTGTGAATCTCCGAAAAAAGCTGGTCTTCACCAGTCATATGGCTGCTACTGTATGTATCTGGATCCTTCTGGGTCCTTGATTGTCAAAAAGCACAGACTGTACACACCCTTATTCATGGTAAATGTAGGATAAAGGCTATAAATATCACTATATATTACTTTGTCCAACAGCCATTTTATTATTCAGTACTCTTATTTGTAGGAAAGAAAAGCAGCCCTGTTAGTACTCCTCTTTGGACCTGTGAGTGCTAACACACTGCTGACTAACCTTCTGGAGACTCCTGCTGCCCTCTGGAGGACATCAGTGCACATGACCACAACTCAACAATCAATTGTACAGGAGCACCAATTCTGTGGGCCATATTCTGTGATTGCCCTGAGCTTAAAGAAAAATTCCAACCTGGCATATTTCCCATGAATGTGGCTATTGTGATTACATGGCTGATGGTATTTCTGCAGTTTCCCCCTCCGCTGGGAGACGAGGAGTCGTGCGAAGCGACGAAGCTGCGCAACTTTGCCTCCTACAGCTTTCCAGATGAACATAATTTTTACGTGAATCTTTTCAAACGGTTGTCCTACCACATTATTATTTGCACCATCAACTCATTTAAAAATTATTTTATCAATTAAAGGTACAATAAGTAACATTTCTGCATTAAAATGTCTAAAAACAACCATACCTATGTTACACATTTTTTGAGTTGTGTAGTTACACTATCCCAAATGTTTCCACCAAATATAAAAACCCAGAGAAATCTGTTATTTTATTTCTGACATGGGACGTTTCCTTTAGTCGCTGGTCAGTGGCGTCATATAACCTTTCACCATCTAGTTACTCATAACTTCCGTCAAAACACGGGCACCCAGATGATACGTTTGAGAGTAATTGTAAATCACACAATGTCACAGAAAGAAATACCCGTAATACTGCTTTTTCTGCCACAAGGCATAATTTTGTGATTAATTACATGCCACTTTGCAACACAGTAATACAGCAGAGATCTTATTTATTGATACATATCAATATCGACCCAGCTTAATGTTACTACAGTGTGCTGGTTGATAAGTAGCTAACGTTAATGCTAATGCTTGGTGGATAACATTATGAGGTTACAACATCGTTCAACACGCTCATAAAGTTATCAGTAGTATGATTGTTTTGACCACGGATAAAAGCAGCACTGGGCTAACCCATGAATGAGTTCACCAGTAACGTTCACGTTAGCCTATAGATAGACGATTAATCTAATGCTAGTTTAGCCAGCTAGCACACCCCATGTTCTGCTGCTGCGCAACGGCCATCGAGCGTCCTCGCCGTCCCGGAGATTCCCCCGGCAATCCCCACCCACACCCGTCTCTCAGCTTCGTTGAGTAGCTAGCGTTACTACAAACCCCGTCCGCCCTATTGTTGAAACCATCCAAAAGGTGACATTGACATGTGAAATATATTGTGATAGTGTGGTTTTAGCTGCTGGCTAATGTTAGCTTGCTGGCTCACTAGCTAACGGGTCAACTACCAATACAAATCAAATCAAAACTTAATTATGTTGGGGAAAATGCAGCTGTTTTATTAGAATGACATGAATAAAGGTTACTAAACGTAACGTGAATAACCTTGAATGGGTACACTCGTCCGTGAACAGGTGCATTCTAACCAATGAAGGTGTTTAACAATAAAAACTACAACTCCCATAATTCCACGCAATTTCCCAATGTCATCAAAAGTCCATGTTTACAATCCATTGTTTTGGTTGAGAGACCCCTAGCAGCAGAAAGTTACATATTGTTTGTTTAATTAATTAATCATTTACTCCATAAAATGTCCAAACTAATAACGATGTGTTAAAATGACTTCATGAAAACTGAAAAAAAGCACATTTAAACTACAGCAAAGATGTCAGAGCCTCTAGAGTCATGCTTGTGAAGCTGATTCAGCTGGTATGGAGTGGAAATTCACTGACCAGCCAGGAAATTAGAATGTGAATATATTATTCACTAAAGTGATACTCTTTGATGATATTGGCATTGTCAACCAGCACTGGTTCAACCTGACCCAATCAACATTGCGCATTAGTCCAATATAAAGAGCATATCTAATGTGCCATTTTTAGTGTTTCATCACAATCTACCATGAAGATGAATATAGTAGGCATACAGTACAGTATATTATAAAAACAAAAAACATGATGTACCCACGCTGAAAGAGAGAAGGCTTTTACAATATATTCATGCCATATCAAAGTATCAGCAGCCATGCAAGAAATGGACATAACAACAGGAACCTCCACCCCATATGATGAAACCCAATACTACTGACCTGCAATGAGTACTATCTTTGTTTAGCTTTTCTAATTTCTGTTGTGAGAGCAACAAAAGAAGTGTAGATTAAACGCTGTGGTAATGTTTAAAGTTTGTGCTGATACTGGTTTGTATGATATTGTACATGTGTTCCTGTTAATCTGTCCACCCATAATATATGATTTGAATGCAACAGAGATCAAAATCCACTGTGATTATACTTATCACACTAGGATGCTGTCAGATGTGTTAGTAATACTTACAAGGGATTGTGTGTCTGTATTTTGGATTGTTTTATCATCACAGTCATCCATGTCCACAGATGTTGTTTCTGTCTGCAAACGGAAGGCACAGCTAACATGCAGCATTCAAATGTTCAGCCATGCATTAAGCCTGCCTCGGCTGTAAATCTGAATAAGTATGAATGGCATGCACCCACTCAAGGTTAGTTTGCAGATGATAACACAACCTCATATTTCTCATGGCACTTATAAGTCACTGCTAAACTTTGTGGAGTGTTATGATAACATTAAAGCTGCCCTTAATTCAATGATTCCAATGCAATATTGTGTATTTAGGAACAATGTCAACTTTAAGAAAATAAAACATAATTACACTGGTGAAAGTAAAATTACAAATACAAAATCAACAACAACAAATTGTCAAAAAAACAGCAACAGCTCTGGAGTCTTACCTTGGTTTTCCTCCTGCTGAACTGGAAGATACCCAGGAGGCCTTTCTTCTGCGCTCTGCCCAAACTGTTACTACTGGAGTCGATGGAGTCTACGAAAAGAAAAAGCAAAGAAGTCAGGTTAATTCTTAGAAAATGTTCATGAGGAATTAAATAAAAATGAGTGACAAATGATCCCGGCATGCATAGGTTAGTTAGGTTAATGACAAAACTCAGAGTGGGATTGCCATGACAGTAAATACTGTGCATTTACAGCGCACTCTCACATACTGTATAAGCCAATTTGGTTTAATTAATATGATATCCAATATATTTATTTATATATTTGTGTGCACTTTTTTGGAATGGTCTACATACTATTATACTGTAATAAATAATAACAATAATGTAGACCATTCCAAAATGTGCAAACAAATAAAGTACAAGTATAAGTTAATACTCCACCTGTTTTCATTCACAAAGAACTGAATAGAAACATCCACTAAGTTTCATCAGCAGATGGCGCTATAGCTTCATTTTTCTCAAAGACCACCTTTAACCTTCACAGTCTACAGGCAGTAATTAAGAATGCTAGAATGCAGAGCTATGCTACCGAGTTATTTAGATTCTGAAAAAGCAGAAGCAAACTAAGTTATAATAAATCATTTCAAAATGACCGGCATTGATGATGTAGTATCAAAATTACAATGTAATTAAAACAACAAATTACTTCTTTGAAGACGGGGTGGCTAACAAGCAGTAAAAAAACAACAACAACAAAAAACAACAGGGTTAATAAGCAGACAGCTATATGTTGGGTTAAACAGCTACATTCGGTTGTCACCAGCAACACTAAGACAAACAAGACTTATCATGACTAATACCTGAGTAGTTAAGAGCGGGCGCAGAAGCCATTTTAGGCTGGAGAACTGGAAAACAACAAAGTTTAAAAACATATGAAGTCATATATGGATAACTGACCTGCATCAAAAACATTCAATCAATCTGTTGTATTTGCACTTTTGTAGCACCACAACAGAGCAGGTAGTCCATCACTAGATGAAAGAAACACTTTGTGCATTTTAACTAATCATGACACAAACTATCTATCTACTTGTAGATTTCCTTTGATAACCCAGGTAACATATCCTTCATGGTAACAGTGACAGGTTGAATACCAAAATATAACCATTATGTAATAGTATTTGTATCTTAGAAATGCATAATGTTATAAACGTTCTTGCTTACATCCTTCATGACCATAAACCACAAGCTTTTCCTCTGAGCTCACCCTCTGACTAAACCAATCTCTATAAATATCACTGGGTGTGGTATTTTATTATGGTAGTGAACCATAATAAAATACCACAAGCAGTGATATTTATCAGATCTTAGACCACAATTCAACTTCCTACTAGATACCGGATGACGTATTCTAATTATTGCAGCCCCAGGGACAAATTATATTTACCAAGGTTCATTTAGCTGTACATAAAATAAGAAACACAACACAAGCTTATATTTTTGCTCGTGCAATGTCGTTCCTTCTGCTGGTTCAACCAATACTGACTCGGGACTGCATAGAACTTTATGTCAACAAAGATTTAAATGCTAGTCATGCTGTACAGCAGAATACATTGTTATTCTGGTTTGTGTCTCATTGCACCAAATCCTTCTTAATAAGCTCATACTGGCTGGGTTTGCATGAGAGCCACACTTTGCTCAGCTTCCTGTTTAGGCACAATATATAATTTATTCTTTTATTTTATTCGATCTTTTATTACAGATTTAACACCGTACAATCGTGGGTGTGGATAATAAAACCAGCATTTGTGCTCATTCGCTTACTGTCTCAAAACAGGCATCACATGACATAGAATGAAGAAACATTATATGTTATAAGTTTTCGGTTGTGCAACTTTCTTATTCTGACCATGCATATAAACTTTTGCTTCATTTCCCAACACTGCCTTTTTATGGTGGCTAAAGATAAAGCAGTCAAATTTGTAGTATAGTTAAAATGTCCCTAATTTCACATAATATGTATCCATTTGTTTGGATTTGCATTCATACATTTTTTTAAAAAGACTAATAGCATTTGCTACAGTAAGTGCTTTGGGGATGATATTCATTCATAGGCCAACATCAGATATGTGATATGACTCAATAGCTGGACGAGCCATGCCACCTATCAGTATACATGACGACATCTTTCATTTTTTGCTTTACACTAGCATAAACCAAGGCTGGGCTCTACTCATTTTTATTTCATTGAAACAAACAAAAGGGATTTCATTCAAAAGAACTATACAAATATATAAATAACTAACTATTTTTCCCATTAACATCTATAAATTAGCAAATTATTTTATTATTTAAAAATGTGGCTCCGTTATGGGAACTTCAGTTTCAATATACATTGAACCCCAAACATAAAATAACAGACAGAATCAAGTGGTTAAGGTTTACCTAGACTCTGATCGTGTACGTAGAGCTCCTTGATCCCCAGCTCTATCAGAGATTTGTCCAGCGGCAACTCGTGGCGACTGATGCTGTCCTTCAGGAGCAGGACATGTGCAGGGTCAAACTCACACTTGTCACAGATGACCGGTATCAGAGCCTGGAGTGGTACCAATGGATTGACCCGTACCACTGCCTTCTGGCTGCTGTGGTAGTTCACCATCAAACGCACCGTTTTCTGATACAGAGGGGGGAGAATGGTAGGGAAAAAATGAGACATTACTGTAATGTCTAACAAGGTTAATTAGGGCACAATGTTGTGGCCACTGGAGAAATCTTTCCATTCTGCAGTCACAAAACAGGGATTTGATTATTTAAGCGGTTCAATGACAACCATTATAATCAACAAATAGATCTTGAACATAATAGCCAAAGACACATGTGGAAAGGAGAGGAGCAGAGAGAGAGAAAGACATCCAAACACGCAAAGACACTTCAATGAGTAACTTAGGGTTAGACTTTGGGTGCTGACAGAAAAAAGGAAATTTTACAGAATACAGATGATGATGTCTGTGTGTGTGTGTGTGTGTGTGTGTGTGTGTGTGTGTGTGTGTGTGTGTGTGTGTGTGTGTGTGTGTATTTAAGTTGTCAATCCTACACATAGTGTTCTATTATAGAAGCCAGATGTGCCACTCTGTACAGCAGTCTTTATCACTAAGTGGTTCACATCAGCCTCTATAAAAAACACACTCACAAGTCAAGAGCCTGACGAATTCATAAAGTGCTTCTTTATTTGGTGGCTCTTCAGTGACTTATGTATTTCAAGTAAAGAGACATTCAAAGTTATGTATCACTTCACTACTGATAAAAGTTGCTTTAAATACATGAAAGCACTCAGAGTGCAGGCTTCTGCTAAGGTCTTATAACTTCCTCAGTAAGCCATTAGTTTAGCAGTCAAAACTGTTGCTGATAGATGACAAAATAGTCATACTATACAGTAAGAGGTAGTACAGTAGAAGTAGATCAGTCCTTTGTTAATTGAAAAGTTGGGTGAGGTGGTTGGTTGAGCTCAACTTTTGGGAGTGCGTGTGTATGCACCAAAAAATCTTTTGTTAATCTCACCAGTAGTTTTCCAGGGATTGGTTACAGACAGATAAGCTGACAGGTGCAGTACTGTATCTCCGCATCTTGATGGAGGGATCACTTTATCACAATCAAAAATAAGCTTTTACTGACAGGTCAGCATTTTACTCCAAAAGTTAGTATGCATTTTTCAGGGTCCAAAACATAATTACATAACAATACATCAACCTTAGGCGGTAAAGTCTACTTCTAAAAAGTTTTAAAAGTTGAGAATTATTACAATTTTACAGTAATATCAAATTACGGTGTTTAAAACAGACTACCATCCATCATTATTTCTATTTCTGTTCAGGTACCGAGCTGTTGTTGCTTGAGGCTAAAGTTTGCCTTCCGTAAAGACTTTCATCCGCTGAACACTTGACTGGATGCAAGGTTCACACGTTTAATTATTGTTGACTAAATCAGTCTTACGTTTGACAACATTCTACTAATGTTAAATTGTATTGCATTTTACTAACATTTTGTTTCTTATATTTTGCTCACCCCATTCATATCAATGAGGGTAGGTTTATTATTAAAAACACCTCAAAGTTGCCGGGTTGGCTCAGTGGGTAGAACAGGCGCATATATACTGAGAGGTTTATACCTCGACACAGAGGTCCAGGGTTCGAATCCAACCTGCGATGATTTCCTGCATGTCTTCCCCCTTTCTCACCTAGCTGTCCTGTCAAAATTAAAAGGTGGAAAAGCCCCCCAAAAAAACTCAAACTATAAAATATTACAGTTCAACAGCACTGCAAACTATAGTCTCCAAAATTATCATCAATTTGAATCAACTCCTTTCTCAAACTGCTTCAACAAAAACTGAACATTATGACCTTTATGCAGGTAGGATATATTGCAGGGCTGTCGTATTAGACTGGATTCATTTTAGTCGGGTGTATCTAAAAAAAAACTGTGTACTGAGTGTTCAGTAAATCACACTTAAATAATTTCATTTTAAAAGCTGAGACTGGTGGTACAATGAAAAAACAGATAAAACATAGAAGAGGGATGACTGAAGGCAGTGTCTGAAATAGTGTCATTCTCTGGCCTGAGGCCAGGCGGGGTCGAAGGGAGAGAGAGCAGCCACTGAGCCCTGAGAAGAGCAGAGAAATAATGCATGGTAACTAAAGGTAAGGCACTCATCAAATATTCAAACTGTAGGAGGAGAGCAGAGGAGAGGCAGAGAAAAAGGGAGTTAGGCAGGTGAGTTGTAAAAACAGATGACCACAACAGTGGTGATAACGATTTACAACAACAACAAAAAGGCACACTTAGACTGAAAAACCAGTGGATAAGAACTGACTCCAATGTCATGCTAGGCCAGTTAATCCCAACTGGCTTCCTACCTTAGCATGGGCCCTTACAGGTTTCACTGGCCTTGCTTTCTGCCAGCATTCAGAGGTAAAAAGGTAAAGGAGGAGGGACGCACATTACATAGGGCTACAGGGTAATGAACTATGCAGACTGCACAACTAATGCATTCTGGACTACGTTAATCTGCATTACAAAAAAACATGGGTAGCTTGTTATCATGTACACTCTTATTATTTAATTTGCATGCATTTGTTAATACATTATCTCTGTCTCAAAACACACAAGAATCCAAGCCTAACAAACTTAATTTCAGCAGGTTTTAAATATGCTGTGACATACATACAATTCTAAATACAAAGCACACACGACAAAAAGAACATCCAGAACACACAGTTAGGCTCTACTGGAACTCACCTCTGGCACTTTGGGCGCTGGTCTGCGCACCACTTTCTCCTCCCAGACTTTCTCCTTGATGAGGACACAGGCCACGTTGAGGGAGCCCAGCAGAGCGTTGGGCTTGAACCCCAAAGTGTGGCCCTCGGGCGACAGCAGCTCCAGGGTGTGCAGTGCTGGATTCAGGTGGTAGCGACTACACAGCTCGACCAGCAGGTCCATCAGCGCCTTACTGCGGGAGGGAGAAAGGGAGAGAAGGGGAGGGGGGGGGGAAGTGAAAGAGAGGGAGGAAGAGGGAGGACGGGAGAAAGAACCACAGAAGGAAAGAGAAGGAGGAAGAGGGTGGAGAGGAGGGAGGACGGGGCAGGTGAGAAGATAGGGTTACGAGGCCTACCTAGCTTCAGCTCTGCTAAAAAGAATAGTAATTACTTACATAAAACAAAACAGAGACATACCTTATGTGCTTAATAGGGATGGTTAATTGATAGACACAAAGCATATGATTTTAAACACTGTCTTGATTCCTCCTGTATGAATATTTCTTAGTTATTTTGGAGTTAATGATGACAGGACTTTACGATCTGAAAATGTCCCTAACCACTGTGAAAACCCACAAAAGCAATCCATGATGACAAAAAAAAGTTCGGTCACAGCTAGATCACTCTTTAGTTACAATACTGACATTGACTGAAAAATGACATGTGTGAAGTGGGACTAAAAGGTTTTTGAAAAATACAAGAAACATTAGTATTAACCTGTTCTTAGTCTTACTTTTGCAGGAGAAGGCAGGGAAGCCGCTTATCATATACTGAAGATTTAATTTCTATGGTTTATCTAGACAGAAACTCTAGGGCTGTGACAAAAGATAGCGGCATAGAGAAATAATGACAGGCAAATTGCAGAGTACTTGTTGATATGACAAACTACTTATGTCCATTAAGCCACAGCAGAAGTCTGCTTCATTTTTCTGTGTCAATCCTCAGATAAAGAAACCAAGAGACAGTCTCCAATGTTTTCTGGGAACAGCCAGATCAGATGACAGAACTGAGAGAGATACCACTATAAAGGACACCATTGACAATCACTAACACAACATGAACCACAATCTGCAATCAACAGACCCAGTGTCCTCCTGTGTTACTATGTGCTTCATAAAATGATTTTGCACAACACAATCACTATAAAAAGAAATTATCCAAAGTAGTATAAGGTATGTTACATTTAAACCTGTTAACCCCCAAGCATGGTTCACATGGTGTAATTTGTTTCATAAAAGGCATGTTACGTAGCCAAGCATTGTTCATTCTTACTGAACTTTAACTGTAGTCATCAGGCATCATTAAATTCGCCAACAAGTTACACGTTACAGGGACATCTGTTTGAGAAGATGCACATGGCATCTAGATGTAACTTTGATTTAGGGAGTTCAGGTTGGGTTAGGGTACAACAAGTTAAGAGTGTAAATTGTCTCCTGATGAAAATTGATGGTGTAGCTTGAAGATGTTATTGCACATTAATGCAACATTTTGGAGAAGCAAACTGTATACTATAAGGCTACAATATTAGTGTAATGCTATAATCCGATCTGTACTTTTACAAAATAAGCATCATTCCTACTACAGAGCCACAAAAATGTTTTGAACTAAAAAAACATATTTTTAAATATGAGCACAAAACATTGTTTACTGTTTTTACATTCTTTTTTAAGTAGGTATTGTTATCTGAATTTGCCTTGTTTAACTGTATCACAATAAATGAATTATTACAGTAAAGGTTGGGGGGTTGAACTATTTCTTGTTAGCTAATTATGACACATTTGTGTGTTTTTGACACCTTATTCTTATCTTACCTATGACCATATGAACTATCACAGTATCAGGCACTAATGTTGTTACTGAGCAGTGTCAGAAAAAAAACACAGCCAATCTGAAGCTCAAATGCAACATACATTTGTTCCCCCCAAATGATCTAGAATATGGCTAACATCCTTTTGAAATAGTTCTAAGGAATGGCAGGCAGTTTGAAAAGGTTACCAAAAAGTGTAGAAAGTTCCCGTTTTACTACTAGTCAGAAGTAGCACAGAGACGTCTACTGTCTTTTGTCTTTGGTTATTAAAAGAGCACCTTGTTGTTCTGTACTAGGGAGGCATCCCTGATTTTCTGCCCCAAAGGAGAGAGCCTCATTAGGGGCAGAGAGCATTAGCAGGACAGCCTTCAGTCTGGCAACCCTCTGGGACAAAGCTTGTGCTAAGACTTGGAATGGGACCCCTTGACAAGGCCCCACTGGCACAGAGGCAAACGGGTCTCATACTGTTTGTCTGGTGACGGGCCAATAAAGGTCACAACATACAGTAAAATAATATGGCTCAGCTAGGCAATAGCTAAGATATAGATATAAATAATTGAATGTAGATATGGATGGATGGACATTTGCAGTCAAACGACACAGTATTCAGGAGCAAGACATTTGGTTACAAGACATTTTACAGCCAAGTGCAATGTAAAAACAATGCTACTAAACCAAAACCATTGGAAAAGGAGCGCTACATTCAGAGTAATGTGTGCCCCTCCCGGTCCTCTCACCTGCCATCCTCAGTTACAGAAGTCTGGTATCCCTGTGGTAGGGTTAGCTGTAAATCCACAGTGGGCCTAAGCATGTTCTCCTTGGCGTCCATGCCTGATGTCCCTCCCCCATCAGGTACAGCATTTCTGAAGATGTGGCGTGGGGCGGGTAGAGGGACCTGTGGCGGAGGGGGGGCACGTGCCTTCATTTTTCTCCTGGGTGATGACAATGGCAAAGACACACAGAGGATAATAATTAGGGCTGGGCGATAAAGAGAAAATCAAATATCACGATATTCTTGACCAAATACCTAGATATGGATATTGCGACAATATTGTATGATTGACTATTGGTGCTTTAACAAAATGTTATTTACACAATGAGATTTTTGATAAATGATCTCCAGAAATGATTTAACGACTTAGTGGGTAAAGGTAAATAATAGAAGAGCTAGAACAGTCTGGTAAGTTCAGAAGATTACATCACTTTACTGTAGTGCAGCCTGTAAAACCAGGAAAAGACAACACTTACCATATAATATATAAAAAGACAATATCTAGTCTCATATCACGATATCGATATAACATCGATATATTGCCCAGCCCTAATAATATGAACTATTTAGTTGTTTGTTGTAGTATCCTATGTTGTACTAGGTTTTTCCATGGAGGACACAGTATGTTAGGAAATAAACAGGCATTCATTTCACATTTACACAGTACTTCAGTATCGCATTTACAATTCATAAATCAATACCATATCTGATCCATCAAGGATGCATGATGTTTTGATTAAGTCAAGTAAACAGTGTATCGCTTCTTTAGCAAAACACCTTTTTCATCTGATGCAATATTTACACATTCTGAGTCACTTTTATCCATTCTTATTAAAACTAATTCAATTATGTAAATCATTTTGGTTCCCCTGAGTGATTGGTTTGTCTTGAGTTCAGACGTAGTTACACAGCACAACAGTCTAATGAAGACAATCTGCTGCCTCAGAAGCAGCCTGAATACCAATGATCGGTTTCTGTTTGTGACAACCTTTCTCTTCTCTTCACTTCACTCAGCACAGATTACATAATAGTCTACAGAGCTGACATCCTTTTGGATCTCAAGATGAACCAGCCCTGATCATCTGTTCCTAACTCTCCTCTGAATAATAATTGAATAATTCATAATAACAGCCTTACTTTAACGAGAAAACAGCTTCCCTCATCAAATCTTATTTCATTAATGGGCAGTTTATTTAAAGACATACTCAGACAATGTAACACCCAGTAATACTAAAATGTGAACATTAGGTTGACTGAGTTGCAACAGCCATGTGTTTTGAAACCATCTGATAAAATTTTAATGTTAGCATTCATTTAAACTTAAAGCAGCAATATTTAGCGAGTCATAAGGTATTTGGTTGGCTCAGGTGCATACTGTACCGTGCATGAATTGAATCTGTTGATAAGAGAACCATAAAAACAGAGAAGAATGCTAACCACACTCAAACCACAGCTCCTATGGGTGGAGATGTGGCAGATGTCAATGACATGCTGGCGACGAGATGCGGCTACATGCACATTTGACCTCGGCTCAACCTAAACTGTACTTAGCCTGACAGAGACAGCTGATTAGACAGAAATCAAACACTTCATTCCACTAACAATGAGACCAGCTATTCTATAGCACATATTTCAGTACGCACTCCCTCCCTGTCTTCAGAGCATTGGCCTTAGATAGCAAAAGAAAAACTCACGTAAAAAAAAGTCCTTGTGTTGATTAAGTGTTCCAAAAGTGTTCTATATATCAGGCTGTTTATAAATCCAGTTCCAATGATTAGGCACACTCTCAGAGAGAATGTGTGTGTGTTGAATCCAGTGATGTATTATCCAGTATCCTTCAAGGTACTCCTGCCCAGTGTAAAGGCAAAAACATTACAGCGAAGGAAGATTGCACGTGAATGTAGCACAGTGAGTGGACTCTAACCTGGCTAAAGTTAACCATTAACAGCTAAGTCGGATATCAACAAACTCTCACCCAAAAGACCCATATAGTGTCATTGACTTATTATGCAATGCAGAAAGTGGTTTTCTGTGGATACATCATGGCACAGGTTTGACAGCATTAATCATAATTAAGTCAGGAGTCTAATAACAGTGCATTTCTTTATTACTAACTGCAAGGTACTCTGACTAAAAGTGCATTTAAAAACATACCATTTACTCACAAGAAATAAAGAGAAGAAAATGATTTTCCCGAGAAGCTTAGAGACCTGTAAAAGTATGAGATTAGTGAAATGTTCTGGTGAGTCTGTGTTTTCGAAGGTAAACAGAACAGGGCTCTGTGGAACTGTGGGACTGGGCCCCGGCCAGGCTTAACACAGTCAGCTAGTATCCTTCTCTCCCTCTCACTTGCGGTTTGTCTCAGCATAACATTTCACTCTGCCTCTCTCTCTTTCCCCTCTTTCTAACATGCACAAAGACTCCTTTAGGAAAAGCCTCGTCTCCCACAGAGTTAGAATGAGCGAGCGTAAACGGAGAGAGAAAGAGTGAGAGAGTAAAGGAGCGGCAGGGAGCGAAAAGCAGGAAACCCTGCTCCGGCACAGGGGGGCAGTAAGTGCTGTGCTGCTACAGGGACTGAGTTACAAATGGGCTCACACACACACACGCACACACACACACACACACACACACACACACACACACGGTTACTAATGGACCTTTCAGAACCACTCAGTTCTTTTCACTTGACTAAACAGCATTAACAAGCATTTCACTATGCTCTTTTAAGTCCTTGTTTAGGCTTGAGGTGTTTAAAACAAATAGATGCTGAATTCATCCTAAACAGCCGAAGGGGCTGTAGACTCATGAGGTCTAAAATCATCCAGGACAACATGTGAGCAGCTATACAGTACAACAAAGTGAACCAAGCACACCGCTGCATCAGATGATAATGTTTGAATTCGATTTTTAATGCTCCATTATGTCATATTGCTAAATAATTACAAAAATATATACAAATGGTCAGTTCATGATCATACCTTAAAAACATAGAATATTATTTGGGAGATGCATCAGTAGAAACATCAACAAAGTAATTTGGAGTCTACAGATCAAATATAATACAACAAAGAATAGCCTTTTGGTTATTTGATAATTACACACTAAAATCATCCTAGTCTCCCCAGTATATAATTTGCACAGCATTTCATGCTAATACTGGCATACAATATATAAATAATGTAAAAGCTTGCGTTGTTAAAAAGTAGCATTATTTTGTGAACATCACAGGTGAGTTGTGCATATCTTCCATCAGTAACCACTCGCTACACTCAATGCTAATCCAAAAATGTAGTCCATGCAAGTAAAAAAAAAAGGATGTATGTATTACATTGAATGTAAATTTGATTTATCCTGTATTCCCCAGCAAAGAGAGGTTATTGAAATGATGCTCAAACAAAATAAAAATAATAATAAAATAGTGTAGAAGCCGCTGTAAACATCCTAGAAGTGCATTCTCACTTCTGAGATAATGCTGGTTGCCAGCTATTATTGAACATGATACAGTATAATAGTCTTAATGGTGGAGAATAATCTAGCAGAAAGACATGCTTGATTCAGGTGTATATGATGTCATTCTTAATGGAATAAACTGCAGGTCAATTTCCAAAACCCTGAGTGTGTCTTTAAGTCAGTGATACTCACAGTCTGGCTGGTGATTATAAGTGGGAAGGCTCTGATGCCGTCTTAACCCAATCAGACTGACATACAAAGAATTTGACTAAATAAATCACAGTGTAAAATTAACAAAATCATTATTTAGACGAGGCAACACATTTTTCAAATACTAAGTAGACAAGAACAAGATTCTGACCAACGTGGCCTTTAGTGCCAGTAAATGAAAACAGTATCTGTCAGTGTAATGTTTAAGTGGATTGTTATAACCCTTTGTAGGTAGACAGAGTCTACCAGTCATCCTATTTTGCAGTCTGTGTGCTAGTCTCTTTAACAGATTAGTCTGAGTGGCTGCATGTCTGTGTCTGCGTAAGTGCATTTACAGCGAGTGTGTGTACGTAAGGCAACATCCTCCCTGACCCAAATACAACCATGCTCTCTCCCGATCAAGGTGTTAGTACGACTGTGGTTGTGTTTGTGCAAAGACACAGATCTGTGTGAATACAGGGGAAAATGAAAACTGCCCAAATTCAAAATGGTCCCACAGAGTGATGGGAAGGGAGTCAGAAGATTTCAGGATGTAAGCAAAAATGAGTTGCTCTTCAAATTACAGGTTTGTTGAGATCACTGCACCGCTGCGTGTGTGCAATACCAACCCATGAACGTCACAGTCAGATTACTGTTGTGAGTTGACAAGTTAAATCACATAACACTGCTCAGACACACTGGAGACTACCTTAGGTATTTTGCTGAGGAAAGAAGTAACTGTCAGTGACTGTATTTATCCCAGCCATGGAAACATGGCCTAAAAAGTTCCCACACTGGAAGGTCTTATAAAAATAATGGAATATATTAGTTTATGCTCTGAACTGTGCTGTGACAGCACAACCCCCACCAAAACAAATTCCATTAACAAGTGGTCTGTTCTGCTTTCCCCACTGCCTTCTAATCTTCTCTTGAGCATTAAAAGTAATAATACATATACACATTTAATTATTGTGTGATTGATATTTTACTCACTTTCTTAAGGATTTAATCAACATTTCCAGTATGGTATGACCAATGGTCAGTCAGTATGTTACTGTTACCTACAATGCAATGGTATAGAATGCTACAAATGAGACTGCATGTGAAAAACAAAGACAGACAGACAGACAGACAGGTCCACTCTGAATAACAAAGTCTGCTGTGGATATAAATGGAGTAAATTAAACTATAATTTAAGGCAGCAGACAGTGCCACACTGACTCATGAAGTCAGTAAGTCAGTCAGGGAGACAGTAACTGTGATAGACAGCCAGACAGAGAAATGGACATCACGTCAGATGAGAGTCTGTTCAGTGTCAGACAATAGGATCACTGAAACAATGAGCCACTATCCTCTAATGAAGACAACCAACTGGGAACGGAACAGATTAATTGCCAAAAACACAGGGCCGACTGACCTACATTCTATATGACATGCTTTTTTGCATTCTGAGAATATTAACAATGGATGAACGCAAAAGTCTATATATAAAGGATTGGTGTTATACACACCACCAATTACATTGTTTGAGTAACATAAACACTGTAAATGACAAGATTTCAACTGTAGTGACAAGTAAAAAGACTCTACCAAAGGCTGGCTGTCTTCAACACACACAAACACAGGCCACATTATTGCCTTTCCAACCTTTTCCAAAAGCTAGGAGCAGACTGGTGTTTCAGATATATTCCTTCCTGTCAAACAGATGTCCAGCTCTATATTCAAAGCAGTTGGTAAATTCCTTAAACTTTGAATTTAACCTTGTGGAACTTTAATGAGCATCTTTACCTGCATCAGATGATTATGTTTGAATTCGATTTTTAATGCTCCATTATGTCATATTGCTAAATAAATACAAAAATATATACAAATGGTCAGTTCATGATCATACCTTAAAAACACAGAATATTATTTGGGAGATGCATCAGGAGAAACATCAACAAAGCAAGCATGTCCCACTTCAAGACCACACCCACCCAATTACGTGAAAGCGCAAACACTTCTATGTGAGCACACTTGAGTGTTAACCTCCTGTTGTGCATTGGACACAGTGAGAATGATACACATCCTGGACCCTGAGCCACTCCCCTCACACTCACATACACTGTCCTGCTACCTAGCAAGCATACCCCTCTGGGTGTCATGGGGTCCCCATGGCAACCTTTATTTACACCACTTGACTGCAGAAGAGAGCAGAGCTCCGTTTAGTAGCAGCTGTCGATTTTGGGCGCACGCACACAATGACCCAGAGAGAGAGAAACAGAAATGAGCAAGGACAGAACGTAAGGGAAGGATAGAAAGAGAGGCTGAAAGACTGACATATGAGCTCAGTAAAGCATTTGTGTACAGTTGCTAGGCACACAACTACCTAATTCAGCATATGCCTGGATGCTCATATTACCAGCCATGTGGTCAAAAAAACGACCCCACTGCAATGCCAAGTAAACTGGCTCAATGATAAAGATAGTCTGACTAGTGGAATAGTGTGTGTGAAACCATTGGTAGAACAGTGTATCACCCATGTGCCCACGTGTAAGTACATGGGTCCTTGTGCACGTGCATGAGATCATCAAAGGCTCATCGAAAAACAGCTCCATAGTGCTACTAGAGGTCTATAAGCTCCATAGTGAACCTTTAACAACGCTGCATATGTAGGTAGCCTACAGCCTACATGCAGTACATATGGATGGCATGTATGGTGTAGGAGACACAGGTGACACATGAAATGACCTGCTGAGTCTGATTTTGACAAACACCCTTCCACAAAAATGGTTTTAACTAGGGCTGTCCAAATGAACGTGATAATAACAAGTTAACACAAATTCCTTTTAACGGCACTCTTTTTTTTTTTTGACACGCAATTAACGCGGCCCTCGGGCCGGTCCGTAGTTTGGGAAATCAGGAAGTGATGCAGCAGTAATGTTGTGAATGGGTAGCAGAACCAAATCTTGAGCAGAAATCGATAAAGAAAAGGGTCTTTTTGAATGGCAAGTTCAGTTATAAAGCCCTTTGAGGTGATTCTGGAGAATATTCTAGAGAGAATTTGTCATTGTTTTGGATTGTTGCAATAATAATAAACATGTGCATAAAGCAAGCATATGTGTCAGCTCCCATGTTGATAAGAGCATTAAAAAAAAAAAAAAATCGAAAAGAAATCTCTTTTTTAATGTATATATTTAGAACAGATAAAAAAAATTGCGATATATAGACCATCATGCGATATATCGCGTCTAAATGTTTAAATCGATTGACAGCACTAGTTTTAACATAACTCATCACATAAATCTAAAATCAATAAAAGGACCTTGAGGCCAGGTTGGATCAGTGGGTAGAGCAGGCGCACATATACTTGTAGATTTATGCCTCGACGCAGAGGTCCAGGGTTTGAATCTGACCTGTGATGATTTCCTGCATGTCTTCTCTCTCTCTCTCTCTCTCTCTCTCTCTCTCTCTCTCTCTCTCTCTCTCTCTCCCCCCTTTCTCAACTAACTATTCTATCAAAATAAAAAGGTGGAAACCCCCCCCCCCCAAAAAATAAATATAAATATATATATATATATATATATATAAAAAGTTTTTTCACTCAATGGTATGTGGACAAATCTATCTCACATGTATCTCACAGTATGTGCCCATTTTTCCATGTTAGTTTGCATATGTAGTAACTGGCTTATCTACCTCATTTATAGGTGGTCACAAAAGCCGAAACTATTATTGTAACTCATGAAAGTCCTATATTGTCCTTGTTTTATCAATTTACCCAATAATAACAAATGCAATCATTTCACTTCAATTGTCTGAAGGCTCTGGTAGACTTAAGGAAAATCCCAACTCTTTGTTTGTATCAATGGAGAAAGAGTTAGGCTGTTTGTAACCTGGTTCACCTGATTATCAAGCGCCGAAATCTCTACCCCTATCAAAACAACCTGGTTAGAGCTCGGCTCCATCTGTTCAACAGGAGTGCAGTCAGTTAACAGTAACATAATGACCCAAGGGAGATACAAACACCACACCTCAGGTGCTAAATGAATTGTTACTCATCGGGATCAATTAGGTTGCTTACACTCCTTCCAGTTATTTGAAGGGATTTACGTTGATGTATTGCAATGACCTCAGGTTAAGTCAGCAACCGGTGATCACGGAGTGTCTGTGTCACACCTACTTAACGGAGAGAAATCCATTTACTGTTACAGCACCCCGCCCCATCCTCTCCTCCTGTCCTCTCTTGAAACATGTAGTCATCTTGTCCACTTGTGGCCAAGATGACTACATGTTGTGTGTGACCAGTGACACAGAGGCACGCGGTGACAGTTTGACACGTTTGACATGTTGCAAGACAACAATAATTCTCCAAAAATAACGGATGGAAAAAGCAAGTCTATCTTCCCTTTGGAGACCTTGGCCAAATATGATTGACACTTCTTTGCCAAAAACGTTTTCACATTCTTTCCTTAACATCTCAGTCATCTCCAGCCATCCTGGAGTGTAAAAATCAGGCCACTCTGCACTCAAACAGTGAGATAATTCCTTTTGCATCCCATAGTTAACAGTTGAGCAACCATGTGTGCAACCCTGTGTGTTTCCTAATGAATACATATTCTAACTTCAGAATTAATCTCATAATGGGAGATAAATACAAGCATTTACAGCATTAAGTATTGTTTTTAGGTGCAAGCAGATATTTGTGGAGTGAGAGTTGAGAGAGAGAGAGAGAGAGAGAGAGAGAGAGAGAGAGAGAGAGAGAGAGAGAGAGAGAGAGAGAGAGAGAGTTGTTGTGCACCGTGCACCAGCTCAAGCAGACATAAAGCTTGTGGGTGGCAAACAAACAGGCAGAGGCCCACAGTAGAGGAAGAACAGAGGGAAGGAGGGTTAAGGAAGGTTGGTAAGAGGGAGGGATGAGGGAATCTCAGGTGGCACAAAGCCCCATATGACTGGAGAGCAACAATACTGTAAAGGGAATAGAAAAGGCTCGATGGGTGGAGTCCAACATGAGGGAAGAAAGGGAGGAGAGATGGAATGTAAAAGCAAAACAGCAGGAAATAATAATTAGTTCCCTATTCCCTAAGCTGCTTGTTCAATTAAAGAGAGCTCCTGCTGGAGAAACAAGAAGAAAAACACTTGTATAACAGATATTGTCTTTTTAGCAGACAGGCACAGTTTAGAAGCACCCTCAGGATCCTTTGATTCGAAAGAAATATAACACAGATCCGTGGAAATCTACACAATAATTATGTCTAAAATATCTTCAATGAGGTATTCACCACTGAATCCAGTTTTTGCATATGCTTGCTTTTTTACCACACAGCCATGCCACCATGATTTCGTAAAAAAATGACATCTGTTGCCGATTACTGACATGGTGGCACAAAGTTGATAGCTATACTTTGTTTTCTCTATAATCGAGATAGTGGTGGCGCTAAAGGGTTTAACACTTGCAAAACCATCACAACTTGTGCAAGTGAAAGTGCACTCTGCCACCTCTGCCTTATCAGGCGATACCGCTGCTATGGCACGTCACTTAGTGTTCGAGGAGCCCATCCAATCTGTGCACACACACATGCCGTCCGTCTGTCTTCCTCTTTGACAAACCCGCATACCACAGTGACTAACATATGACTGCAGTCTTCCAGAAATAAATCTGAGCAGTCCGTACCAGCTGCATAATAACAGTACAGACAGATACGCTGTACTACAGATACTTGAGACTGATACACACTTGAGACTGATACACAAGGGCAAACATTGCTGTTAAAGGCGCGTCTGCCAAAGCTTTCTTTCACCCAAGGAGAGAGGTTGGCAAACAGCACACACAAAAAAAAAGGGTGGATAATGTGGCGGGGCCAAGGAGCACAATAATCTATAAATAAAGCCAGTCTAGATGTCTCAAATGTTTCTGATGTATCATGGCATGGCTTAGGAGTAAATACATTTAGAGTGACCTGAACTGCTCTGATTTGTGCACAGACCAAGGACCCATTAATTAATCCTACTGTGCCTGTCCTTATAACAAACACCTACTTAGAACATTAACCACACGAGACGTTGCTGTAAACACATTAGTCCAAGAGATTGTGAATAAGGGTAGCACTTTCAGCCCTTAATTAAGATGTTAACTACATTATCTCATGTGTAAATCATACATGAACAAGGTTTAATAACCATAAGTTGTATCAGTCAGTTTTGTGCTATATTTCTACTATACACTGACTCCTTATTAAACCCATACATTAAGCAATGGTTATAGTGTATGCTTTTGATCTAAAACGTTCAGTGTGTACTTTGGTCAAGCTTCTATCCGTGCAGAACAAGCATGTGGAAGCATTGCCTCCACACCCTCTCTATTTAAAACAGGACGGCCTGCAAAGTGAATGCAGATATACTGTACTCCTGCCAACAACGCATAGCCTTAAATACCCTCTCTCTTGCCTATCTCAGTTTTCACAGGAGTCAAATTTAAAAATAACCCTAAATATCCAGATGTGACCGCAAACACTAAACCGTGTTCCTCTTTGCTAAAAAGTAAATACAGTATAGCGTTCAAGTAACAGAAAAAAAATCGGGAACTCCCTTAGTCAGCTTGGCTGAGCGAGTGGCTGACCACATGAACCTCCTTAAACTTCTAAATAGAGAAGATTTTGTGAAGAATAGGGTGGAGATCTTATGATGTGTCTGCATCTGTCTCAAAATCTCCCATTATTTGAGATGCCAGCAGGAAAAGACACAGAACTAGGGGATAACATGATCTTACAATACCTAGTCTCTCTCTGAGAGTACTAGGCTATTTTAAGAAACTGCATTGACTGACAGACACACACATGACATTCAAATTACGATGCAAAGGGTGAGATTGACATTTTAGTCCAGTGGGCACAGCTTCACATTAATGAGAATGTACACTGCAGCTAGCAACTGGTGTTGATATTCCTCTACATACAGTGCTCATGAAGTGCACACAGGAAAACAGAACAGTTGGTAGCCAATAATTATCTCTGGGTGTGTGCTCAGGATAAACGGACAGTTATTTGTAACCCCATACTGTATTTATCTTTAAAATCTGCAAGCCTGGTCTTCCTGTGGGTGAGTTTTAAAACTGAACAGACACAGATGAGGCGAACACAAGCAACAGATGCATTTAAACTAAAATTAAAACAGTGAGGCAGATGGCAGCACAAATCCGGACATTGAGAGTGGCATGGCTTTTTTATTTTTCTATTCTTTGTACTTCAGGGTGTGGGTGACTAATCATCACTGGGGAATGAACCAAGGTTCTGACGTCACTCATGATATTGTCTCCAGAAAAGACCGAAAAGTTCTGAATTAGGCTTAGCAAAACACTTTAAAGATACAGTAAAAAACACAAGTGAGGGATGCGGTGAATTTAGAGTTTATTGGAGCAGTTCAGTTCCCTCTTAATTGTTCCTCCACTTATTCTTTTGTTGTTGCTTCCTTATTACTTCGGTGGGAGTGGATAATTAAGAGCATGTACCAAAACCACATTAATCAGAGGCTTCTGGACTAAAATTCACTCAACACACAAACAAGCATATAGGCAGACACACACATGAACACCAGGCCCAGACGTGTAGGTAGAGCAAAACGCCAGTGTGCTAATTAAGACTTTTGTGTATGCTGCAGACTTTAGAGAGGACTATAAGTACACTTGTCTAAATGCAATTACCATACAAGATGCTCCAACTCAGACCAAACATTTAATGAGGAGCAGGTTCAAGTTAGAGGCTTTTCATGTCCCGCAAATATACTGTATTAAAAAAAAAAGGAGTTCTAGTAAAGTGTTAAGGCTCTGACACACCAACCTGACGGCCGACCGTCGGCAGAAAAGGCAGTGGGACTGATCAGTCGGCTCCTCGACGTCAAAGAAAGTGGAACTCGGAACACAACGAAGCAAAGCCGATTTGAGCGTACGTTCTGTGCGTGCGCAAGACATAATTCGTCTCCATAACAGCAGGCGGCGCTAATCTGTATCGTCGCCCAAAAAATGAAAACCGGATATTACGGAACAACTCTCTAGACCTCGTAAACACAGAGCACGCTGTCGTGCTGATAGTAGTCAAGAAGGATCGTTGTTGCCATTACTCGCTGAACGGAAGAAAATACGATGGCCAGTAATAAGAAGACACTGGCGTTGTCAGCTCCGGTTTTCTCGTGCACTGGTTCGCTAGTCAAGGGGCTAGCACTCCACCAATCAGATTGGTCATTGAGTCCGACTGCCCGCCGGCCGATTCAACGTGTCAAATCGGCCAAAATGAACGTCGACGGCTCCTCCGACTGATGACGGCACGGAAAACACCGAACAGACTCGAGTCACCGACCTCGCCAGACCGTCCGACGGCCGATAATCGGGTGGGTGTGTCAGCGCCTTTAAAAGTGTTTTTAATTAAATTCATTTTGCCTCAGGTGTGGAAGCAAGCTGCCGGATCTTGGGCCAGAATTTGGATAATCTTGATCTCAGTGCGCTGTGAGAAGTCAGTACTCATTTAGTCCCTGGGAGGGGTGGAAGTTGCCTTTTGTTTTCCATGCTTAAAAAGGTCCCATGACATGGTGCTCTTTGGATGCTTCTATATAGACCTTAGTGGTCCCCTGATACTGTATCTGAAGTCTCTTTCCCGAAATTCAGCCTTGGTGCAGAATTACAGCCACTAGAGCCAGTCCCACAATGAGCTTTCCTTTGTACGTGCCATTTCTGTGTCTGTAGCTATTGAGGAGGAGAGGGAGGAGGGGGTGTGGCCTTGACCAACTGCCACTTTGCTCCTTTGAAAGCCATGATGTCTCTCTCTCTCTCATGGGTGGTCCAAATTCTTTGAGTGGGCAAAGCAGAGAAAGGGGAGGTAACCTTTCCCCTTATGACCTCATAAGGAGCAAGATTCCAGATGGGCCCATCTGAGCTTTCATTTTCTCAAAGGCAGAGCAGGATACCCAGGGCTCGGTTTACACCTATCACCATTTCTAGCCACTGGGGAACCATGGGCAGGCTGGGAGAACACATATTAATGTTAAAAGAACTCATAAAGTGAAATGTCCATGCCATGGGACCTTTAACGACAGGTTTATAAAGCTCAGAACTACGAGGTAGGCTACCTTTCCACCACTCCTGAAGAACACACACGCTCTCTAAACCCTGGCACACATTCTCGCACGCGCTGCTCAGATTCCGATGGCCAGGTACAAACGGATTTCACTTCCCTCAAAAGAGCTGTCCCTTTCTAACTCATTTGTCTGCTTAGTGGCCGTGCTGTGTGTGTGTGTGTGTGTGTGTGTGTGTGTGTGTGTGTGTGTGTGTGTGTGTGTGTGTGTGTGTGTGTGTGTGTGTGTGTGTGTGTGTATATGAGCTTGAGTGTGTTCATGTAGTTTTTATGAGCTGTGTTTCTTTGGGACCGGGCTATGTAGTAAAGTAGCTACTCCCTGTGTAATGACGAAAGAGAGCTCCCAACACAAAGGGAGTTGTCATGGTAATTTATATGGACAGAAATGTCACACGCTGACCGGATATAAAAGGCATTTTGGGTCCATTGCCAGCTGACTCCCTGTGACAAGTCTGCTTTGTAATTTGGCCAAAAAGCTCTTGAGTGTCCGTAATCACTGTTTTTAAGAGTATCTGGTTAAAGTGACCTTTACTTGAAGGATCAGAGGAGAAATAGACCGAACCTTAATTCAACTCATCAACACTCTTTCTAACAGGATCACACCCTACTCATGTTGCCACTGAAGAACACCCATGTTTTGCTGTACATCTGCGCTGCACTGCTGTTGAGCCTTCTCACCATACACCTGGATGGAGTAGTTAGGAGGATGCCGGAGAGTTAATTCATGATAAATAAAAAAGGTGTGCGTACTTTAAAATGTCAACAGGACACACAGAAATCCCATCTTTAAACCATAATTACAAGGCTGTTTTATGAATTGATGAAGTCAGCAACATTTGGTTCTACAGTATAGCACACATCTATTCCTATAGTGTACGTAGCACCCATGTAGCTCATAATTATGCTAAGGCAGGATCATGCGTGGTCAGTGAGCTACTCACAACACATAAACATCAAAACTCAAACTTGCTGTTAAAAGTTCCAGACAAACCAGTTAAAACTGTTTGGAAAATAAGTTCAACTATGTCCATAGTAATAACAAATTGTTAAAGATTGAGGTCACAGAAGGCTATAGTGCCGTCTTTTATCTCTTACAATTCTATCTATGAGAAATTGTTAAGAATTACCAGATAAGTTAACACATGTTTACTCCTATTTCATAAAAAACGTGCACAAATCAGGCATTGACTGTACTAGGCACACTTCATTTAAGATAAGCCTTTATTGTCTCCTATAGGAGAAATTTGTCTTGGGCAGTCGAGAGAACAAAAATGGCGACGCATCGCACGTAAACACACAATAAACATACAGTAAACATGCATAAAACATAAGCATACATTATCTCATCCAAATGTGTTCAATAAACACTGGATAAACCTCATACAATACCCTACCTTCCCTCACACTCATAGAAGAAAGTGAAAGAACCCACAGCACATCCCCCCCCCCCTCATATTGCACTTAATTCTACCCAGATTGTATTGCACAATGCCCAAATGCACAATGCCTAATCAAATTAAAAAATATTGCACCAATGCCCTACCAGATCATTGCACATCGTACAGCCATAATGGTGAGTACCACAAATGTTACCTATGCTACAACTCAGCACACACACATCTCATCTCTTATTATTCAGTAATTTGACTGAAAGCGGCACACACGACAATTGATATCTGTTCAGCTTGCAGTTTGGTAACCTGTACCTCCTGCCTGACAGCATATCAGCTCATACTCACTATTCCAGATGTGATATGGGTCGTGGGTGATTTTAAGACCCTGTCTCCTCACCGCCTCCTCGAAGATCTAGAAGAGCTGGCCAATTATTTTTGAAGCCCTTTTAATCAAAAGCAGTTTTGGAGCTGCGATTTAAGATTTGTTTTTTTTTTTAAGCTTACATCTATGTATCATAAATGACATCTGAAAGGCCAGGAGCTGTTTACCTCAGACATAAAACTGCAACGAATGTAGACTACACTGTATAGACATTGTTCTCAACACTAGGATATTTAGGTATTCCAAACATCACAGCTGATGTTGTGATGAAAGGACCAGAGACACAAGCTCCAGCCACACCCCAAACTACACAATTAAAAGCACAACGTAAACAGCACCTGCAGTTGCTGTTGTTGTTCCACCAGCAACAAGCCATGCCAGTTTCTCTCCACTAGCAACCAACACTGTGGGCTTCGCTCCGAAGCTGTTCATACTTTTTTGTCTGTGAGTGGCAGAGAGACAGTAGGTACAGTAAACAGAGCAGGCTGGTCTGGCTGCTAGAACACTCTCTGTGTTGTCAGTTACTGACTAGCTCCAAATGCTTTTTAAGTGTTGGTCATGGGGCTGCAACTCAAATAATTCCACCGTAAGTTGCTTTATTGAGCACTGAAATTACTGTTATCAAGAAAAACAGTTATAGTAACTCACAAATAAGCGTACAAGTGTACGTTTCCTAGAAATATTATTTTGTAAAATAGCATGTATGTCACGAGAAACTTAGTATTGAGAACCCCAGACTAGTGATATTGTTTTTTGGACTGACGCGATAAATGCCAATGATTAATGCCAAGGACTAGCTAGCTAATGCACCGTTAAATTTGGTCAAGCCCGTTAATTTTTTGTTCCGAGCTGAAATTAGATTAATTATCTAGAAAGTTCGTTAAATTACGCAAACCGTCAGATGAAGAATTTAAACGTCTAAAGTCATTTGATTAGGCAACTTAGCTATTTCTGAAGGACTTACCCTAAAGGCGGGTTTGAGGACTCAGGCATTGCAGTGATTACAATATCCAACTTCAGATGATATAGCTGTGGCGGCGGCGGCACTCAAACTGGACTTCCAAATCCCGCTGTTGCTCTTAAACTCGGTGGATATCCATTGAGCTAACTATCACCTGCGAGTTAGCAGATTGAATTTAAATTAATTTGCTGTCGTGGGGTTTCCTAACACATCTCAACCATTCAAACAGTTTGTATTTTGGTTAGAAAAGAACAACTTTGTATTTTCTATTACAGGTCCAGCAAGTGACACAGTGCGCAGTGATGACAGTCCAGTGTGACCTGAAGCACAAATACCGCAAAGTCAATGCTAACTACGACACAAAAATGGATACATGTTCAGTATTTTAGCTAAGTCCAACTTACTTTAGTCAAAACGGCCGCTTTGCCTTATTATCATGGACTGAGTTACTTGTCAAATCCACTTGATATAATTTTCGTGGTCTCCCCGGCTGATTTTCCCTCGAGCATTGTCAAGACAACTGAATTGATAAATTAAACATCCGGTATGGCGTTTCAAAATAAGAGATCGTAAACGAAATCTCATTTAACGAGGAACTTCAGAAGGACCCCAAACCACTGTATAACCTACATTTCCATACAGGTTTAGTGGCTTGACGTTTAACGGTGAAGTATGGATTTGATTCTTGTATCTATTTTCAGTGTTGCCAACTCTTTTCCAATGAAAGTCGCTAGCACCAGCTCCAAAAGTCGCTAAAAGTTACTAGATGATGTCATACGCTTATTTGCATGTTTGTGACGTCATACCGCAATCATTTGTATAAAGCTTAGTGGTTGTGTCAGCAAAGTAAAAGAAAGAAATAGAACTCCTTAGCCAAATAATCACAAATTCAATACAGGAATTTATTTTACCTTATAATTATGACTTAGGTAGCCTATCTTTAAAGTAAAAAAAAGAAATTCTACAAAGAGAGGGAAAAAGATCGATAAAGAATTCTCAAAGAAGGCTGGCTTGCCCAGGGCCAGGCCAGCTCAGCGGCATCTTTCTCCCGTAGCGTCCTGCTGTCTCTTCTACCTACACCCTGTCCCCCTCCCCTTCTAACTGCCTGTGCACTGTTCTCAGTGCTGCTGCACATGAGGAGAGAGGGGAGAGGCTGCTCTTCTGCTCCTCAGTCACAGAACAGAAGACTGTTTTGGCAGTTACAGGAGAGAAATACCTTGCGTGGCCGCTGGACAAAAGATTTGTCGCTAGTTGCTTTTTTGAAAAAAAGACGCTAAGGGGGTCTGAAAAGTCGCTAAATCTAGCAACAAAGTCGCTAAATTGGCAACACTGGGTATTTTGGCGACGGTAATGTAAGTTAGCAGTAGACTTAACTAACCCGACCCTGGGTGAGCCTGATGAAAACTGCTGTGTCTGCCTGGTTCAACACTGAGATTTTCTTGCATTGCACAGCGCTCTGAAGGAATAATCTCTGAGATTACGTTATGTTCTGCCAGCTCACACCAATTTAATACAATAGCAGGAAAAGAGTCCCCCCCCGCTGTTGTAAAACGTTCTGCATGTGGCGTCTGCGTGTGATGTGCAGGTTACCTTCCCCCCAAACACGGACACGTACAGATACGTCTCGCTGCCACTTGTTGTCTGTAGTTGGTTGTGCTTTGCAAGTGTGGGATTCTGAAATGTTCTTAAATTCGGGAATTGTCGTTTGTTTATTCAAAGTCAAAGACAGTCCAAAGTAGTGCAACTTTGCACATTTTTGTGGGTCTGAGGTGTATTTCACGTTTTAGCTGCCAAAGCTCCGCTGCTCTTTGTCTCTGGTCCTTGGCAAAAGCCAATGTGTACTTCTTTTACGATACCATCGGACTAATGGTTCGAGAGATATGCGCATAACACACACACACACACACACACACACACACACACACACACACACACACACACACACACACACACACACACACACACACACACACACACTGACAGACGTTCCTGCAATTTATAGATAGACAAGGGCCACACCTCCTGAGAGCGTCCAATCTTTTATTTAGAAAGAAATGCTACATGATTTCCGGTCTTTTGCAGCTGCGTTTGTCTAACTTGATGCAGCTCTCTCTAGCCCGCCTTCGTCAGCATATCTCACGTCAATCAAGCGCCAGCTGGGAAGCGACGGCATGAATATACAGAGATATGCTTCAGAGCTGAAAAAATAGTTAAATATGTCTAAGTTAAGAGACATTGTTCTTGTTAATTATTATTATTATTATTATTATTATTATTATTATTATTATTATTATTATTATTATTATTATTGTTGTTGTTGTTGGTTGTTGTTGCGCGTCGGGATGTTTATAACTATAAGTTTGAGTGGTAATTTGAAAAAGCTTCTAAGCCTATGCATAATATCTCATTGTAATTCAGTGATGAGAATTCAAATCATTCTCCCGGCAGGTTTCTCCCAGCATGCATTGTGCTATCTTGCCCATGCAACACAACACCTCTCTGCACAACTAAGGTATGATTCTCCACCACAAGAGGTCACTCATAGACCACTCCACGACCTTACTGCAATCTGCCAGGGTGCCCTACATGGGGTTGGATATTGGATAGTCAGCGGAGACAAAGCATTACTATAATGATAATAATAACAAAAAGAAGAAGACATAGAAGAAGAGTGTCTCTCAACAAAAAAAACAAGATCAAATTGCAATATGTAGCCCAAAACAGGACACAGTCAAATATCATCAAGAAAGGGTAGCCCTGTCACTTAAATTGACTGGAACATGCAATCACTCCCTGATTAATGGCCAGATGCTTTTATTATTGTATACTGAACTATGACTAAATCTTAATTATTATTGCTCAGATTGAATTAAAGATGACTACATTACAAAGCGGTAAAAAGAGCCATACTTCTGATTATAATCAGTTGGTAAACCCACTGATGCGTAGGCTACATTTCTTCAAAAGGCCTACTCAAACTTTTCACTTTTTTATGCACCCCTATTTTATGTAGTAAAAATTATTTGAACCCTTAAGAATTTAATATTTGATGTGAAAGTCTGACATGCTTGGGGCCACATGAGGATTTTGAGTACTTTATTTGCCAGTGTGGTATTTTGGCTGTCTGAAGATAAAGCACGTACTGTGAACTGTGTGCCCCTGATAAGGATCTTTTCACACTTAGGGACTTACAGGAAACGACAGCTGCACTTCTGTTTCTGTGCTGCTTATTAATAGGGGACTGCTGACTTTTAGTTCAGTTAGTTCAGTTAGTTCAGTTAGTTCAGTTAGTTCATCACTGTACATTTGAGGACACTGCATTCATAAAGTTCCGGACAGAGAATTAAAGAGCCCTGAAGTGCAGACACAGACTACCTGATAGGAAAAGGCATCTCTAAGACACCCGTCACCATGTCAGGTGAATGCAATTTAACAAATGTACATGTTTTTCATAATGTGTAGTCAATGTATTATTGACTTGTTGAAGAAATATTTGTTCAGGATCATTTGTAATGCTGTATGCTGTAATACATTGCCGTCAGTTTTATGTTGTTGTTTTTTTCCCACTTAAATGCGAACGCTGTAATGCAGCTTTATAATTTCTTTAGGTTCCCATTTGGATTTTTAGTAAACAGTCCTGAGATTATTTTTTTATTTTATTATGTTGAAATTGCCTGTAAAAACTAAGGAATATAAACTTTTGGGAAGTTATCAAATTGTCTTTAAAAATTGATCTTTATACTGTTTGTATTCGTCAAACAAATAGCCTTCAAACACTTATCGGCTAAAGTAGACAGAATAACAACAGTTCACAGTACATAAAATCTTAAGTAACTTGATTACCATTTCAAAACTTAAAAATATACATCTAAAATAATTGTATATGGGGAACCCAACTATGATGATGATGATGCAACCTCAAATGAGCAACTGGACACCAGTGTTTTGTGATATGAATTTAAGTGTGATATGAATTTAAGTGTGTATTATTGTGTGATTATTATTGAGTGTTTATATTATTTTGTCCACCCCTTGTAGATTAATGCATCCTGATAAATATTTCTAACCAGGGAGTGCATGAGGTGTGAAAACCAGCAGGGGGCATACTAACCTCCATTATCAATTGACTTTGATGGTTTTTTCACCCAAATGACAAATGATCATACTTTCTATCTGTGCAGTTAGTTCTGGTTTTATTTGCAACAGGCAGGTCAATGCATGCGACTCATATGGTTTTGAGATATCCATGTGTAAGATTTCTGCCTTTACACGAGCATTGTAGAGTTAAATGGAATTTATTTTGTGGTGCTCACAGCATTGAAAAACGACAATTAGCAGTAACTAAACAGTGGCCCCAGCGAATTATCAAGGACCCCACTGTGAATAGCTTTTATTGGAACTACTTCCACAAAAAAAAAAAAAAAGAAGATCCCTATGAAAATTGTCGAGATGATGCAGACTAGTTAAAAATTGTTAATGACATTTTTCAGTGCTTGGCGCACAAAAAACTAAATTCCATTTACCTCCACTAACGACATGTCTTTACATGCAACCTGGTCCTTTTAATGTACAGTAGGCTATAGTATTTCCTAATGTGCAGGAATTACATCTAAAATAAGGTTAGATGCTGGATATTGTTGAAATAAATATTTTATGTCCACAGATGATGGAGAAAATGGAACCACAACTACAGAAAATTATACAGATTATTTATCATATTATGATGTAGAAAGTTCGGCCTTTGCTCCTTGCAGCAAGGTTGGTTTGATGGATTTTGGCAAGGTGTTTCTGCCCACTCTCTACAGCTTGGTTTTCATCCTCGGCTTCCTAGGTATGTGTGTGTATGTGTGTGTGTGAGAGAGAGTCAGTAGGCTAAAGGAGACCATTACTTTACATATGATGCTCAGTAATATCACATATTTAACATGTTATTTCCTCCATCTCTCAAGGCAATGGCCTAGTGGTGTGTGTCCTGGTGAAGCATCGCAACCAGACCAACTTGACAGACATCTGCCTCTTCAACCTGGCTCTCGCCGACCTCCTCTTTGTCCTCACGCTGCCTTTCTACTCTCACTACTTGGTGGTCGGTCAATGGACTTTTGGAGACTTTATGTGCCGTTTCGCCTCTGGCTCCCATAACACTGGGTTCTTCAGCAGCATCTTCTTCATGGTCGTCATGACGCTGGACCGCTACGTGGTCATCATGCACACTCAAAAGATGGCCCGGTATCGCACTGTGAGGTTAGGCATCGTTATGACCGTGTCTGTCTGGATGCTGAGCTTGTGTGTCTCTCTACCAGTTATTATCTTCACAAAGGTGAAAAATGAGTCTCATGGGCAGACTTGTAGCCATGCCCCAAACGACGCCTGGAAGAGTTATCACACCTTGACAATTAATGTATTGGGTCTCATGATTCCCTTGCTGGTGATGATAGTTTGCTACTCCAGGATCATCCCCATACTGATGAACATGAGGAGTGCAAAGAAGCACCGCGTCGTCAAGCTGATCGTCTCCATAGTGATTGCCTTTTTCATATTCTGGGCCCCATATAACATTACCCTTTTCTTGGTATTTCTGAAATCTGAAGGTGTATTGCCAAAGAATTGCAAAGTGGAATCAAATTTAGGGCTGTCAGTAACAGTGACTGAGACCTTTGCTTACACTCACTGCTGCCTGAACCCCATCATATACGCCTTTGTGGGACAAAAGTTCATGAAACGAGCCTTGCAGCTTTTGAAGAAATGGGTGCCTGGGATTCTCCTTCCCTCCAACAGAGATCTGTCAGATAGCTCATACAGAAAAAGCTCAAACGTGTCCAGGTCCTCTGTTGTCACCTCCAATCTCATCATGTAGGAGGTGGAGGGCAGATTATGTTGTATATATTATGCTTTATGGACATCACCTGCAGAGTTGACATCTTTGATCCGGGTAGCCTTGTTATTAAGGCTACTACTGCCGAGCATGTTATCCTTATACATGTTGCATGATTTGTTTTTTCACTTCCAGTTTCCACCTGTGACAGCGTTATTCATCAGCATTGTCTTAAAGTGCCTGCCCCTGTACATATTATCTTTAGACCTTTTTGGTTTTACTTGCATTTTGAATTTGCACTGGAATATTTGGTTTGGACCATAAGATGCCAGATGTGTAGGCACATTAGGTGTGATCTGATGAGCATCATTATCTTCTATATGATCTCAGGTATTTTACAAAAGCTATGCAGTGTCCCTCCTTTTCCTGCTGAACATTGACTGAAACCATGAGCCTCTTGTTTGTGACAGCTTGTAACCACAAAGTTTGTTTATCTGTTCCAGATGTGTTTAAAACGTTCACACATTAGTTGATGAGCCTGCGAGATAAAGAAAAACATTCATACGGTATGGGAAAGCAATAGCTTTTGATATGATATATGGTATACCATTTCTAGAGAAACAATGTAGTCGGTTACAACATGGAATTGTTTTGTTTCTTCACATTCCTTGTGGAAAAAGTGTTTCATTCAAATGTTTGATGATGAATCAAAGCCACAAAGTGAAACTAACACAGGGTTATGTAGCACCTTTCGCACATTCAAACGTCATCATTTATCATGGATTTAAATCTGTTGATGTGGAACAAAGTTTGGCTCGTTATTCACTACTGTAATTTTTGATATTTTCTCAATGCAGTATTTTGGAAAATTTGCATCTAGTGTTTACAGTAATACGTTATTTTGTCTTGGTTATTTTACTGCCATTTCAGATGTTATTTGCAGAAAATACAGTACATGTATTCACATGTCAGCTTTACACTTAATGCCCTTTAAGCTTTTTTGTTCATGTTATGATTGGCTGTAGTGATTTAGTTTGCCAGTGAAGGTTATTAAAGTTTTACATCTCTTCTCATATCCAAGAAGAGTACCAAACAATGATAATGTTATATCGTGCTCATTTGAGATCAAAGTCATGCACCATACTTGGGTTCTTACTGCACATTTCAGCTATCATGTTGGAGAGTACTTGCCTCATACTGTACATTTTCACGTGGTGAACAGTAGTAACTTTTTCTTACAGTATCTGCACATATATGACAAAGACAAGCTGCTTCTTTAAATCAAATGAAAGAAATATGCATACTTCTAACATTTAGCTGAGAAGATACATTAAAAGAGATATGTTAAAAGGAAAAGGTAATTTAAGATAGTCACAAATTAAATCATTTCTTAGGAAATGTCTTCTTAGTGGTCTATTAGTACCATGCCAAAGGCAGCTTGTTCTATTGTGAGGGCCAGTAGTTGAGAAAAAAAAAAGCACTCAACAGATTTCGTTAGACATAAACATATAGAAGTATACAGTATAGTTACAGCTTTTATTAATTGTAAATGACAGTGGTCACAACTGAAGCTGCATGTGCAAAACTCTAACTACAGTCTGCACTACCAGAACCCCTGAGCTAAACAGTTCACATCACCTGCTAAACTCATTCCAAACAACACCACTCACACATCTCAAAACTCAGTGACTCAGTGCAGCGACACACTCAGAACAATCCTCATCGGGACAACACACACTGTCACTCAGAACACACCGAGAATACAGAAATTAGAAACCTTTAATTTTTACTATTTAAATAATTTGAGTGATTTAAGCAAATCAATATTTTAAGAGTAAAATTCTTTCACAAGATTTTCTTTATTTTATAACACAAGTTTTTTTAGGTAAACAAGAAGGAATGAAAATCAGAAGTTTGCGTCAATAGATATATATTTTAACACTGATAAAAAAGTTACAAACTCAAGGTACATAATAGTAACAAGGATTGGGGGACTAATGCTGCCTCTCTCCAGCATCACGCCATCAAGTTTTTATCAACATCACATTGGATGTCCTCTCTTGCCATGCACCTGGGGAGTGTGTGTGTTGTTGTTGGGGGGTGGATATCACAATGTGTGCTGCAAGGGCCAATGATGGTTTGCTTCTCATCGCACCCCTTATTGGTCCATACAACAGCTTTACGCTGAGCTAGTGCCGGCAGAACAGGGGAAACCAGTAAGAACCCCCTAGGTTTTGGTGATAATGTGGCTTTTCACCACTCTGCAGGTGTCACAGAGTGGTTTGCAGCACATCACAGTTATATTGTGTGGTAACTGCCTCCATATTCCCCCCTCCTCAAACCAATAGATCAGGTTTTCTCTGCTTGGAGGAGGAAAGTGTTTGATCACCACCCACATGACCAAATGTCGCTACTGATAGCTATGAGTGCTGGATGTGGGGACACAAGTCCAAAAGGACTGCCAGGGATGGATCAGGCATTTCAGAAGGTTTTTCCCCCAGGTGCATGTCAAGAGAGGGCATGTGTGGTTAACAGTTTTGACAGCAGTGTGTTACTGTAAATCCACAGTGTTGTGCAGGTTGTGGTTAAAGCCATGACATAAGTGTGTAGACTTTTGTAAACTATGACCAGAGTTCGGTCCACATGAACTGCTGCTGTGCAGACTGTGGTTAGAGTTGGCTCCAGCTGTGCCTCCTGTCGTTTAACAATCGAAAAAAAAACAGTTGATCCATTTATGTGTATTTAGTTAATTTAAAGATTCTATTTTAAATTAAAAGTACACTATTTTGAAATTTAAATTTAAAAAAACTCCCAAAAAGTTTGTTTGAGAAGAACAAAGAAGCAGAGAAAAGCTCCTCATTAGAATTTTCCCCTACTCTTTTCTTGCCACATATTAACATACATTTCTCGGAAAACCACAATGACACCTCTGTGCAGTTTTAACACGATGCGGAGGAAACAACAAAACCAAGAGTTCTCCTTACCAGAAACGAGCTCTGCAGCAGGATTTGACACAAAAAGCGAGCAATGCACGTTGACAGGATGCTTTGTAAGCTTGATGCACAGCAAAAGAGCACACAAATTCAAGAGCAGTGATTTGGGGAGACATTACGGTAAGCACAACATTTTTTAAATGTTTAGCTGCTATTTACTAGACCTTCTTCACCTCTCTCACCTCCTACACTTATAAACACAGTGGGTAGTTGAGGATTGTGTATGCACGTGTGTGTGTAAACGTCAGCCACAGGAAGTGAGGGTCGGCATGGGTGTCAAAGCACGTGGTGCTGCATATGTTGATAGTGAGAGAAATAGGCTTGAGATGTGGTTTAAAAGAGATGACATGAATTTGATTATGGTCGGAGTAGGAGGAAGTTTGTGATATTCATAGACAGATGCGTATTAATGCTACATCTAGACTGGTGATAGGTTGTTTATAATGTACAGTACTTCTGACATTATTGCATTCAGAGGGAGAAAGTCAATAATGGGAAGTTAACACATGCTCTAGTAAACACCAACATTCTTGTTATTGCTATGGCTATCTTTCAGATTTGGAAAATTGTTTCTTAGGTTTCAACTTTGAAGTTGAACTTTGTTTTCAGAAGCCTTTCAGGCATGACTCACTAAATGATGATAATGTGAAAGGTTGGACTTAAAGGGCAGGAAAGTCCAGTAACATCTCTAAATTCCCTAACATCACACGTGAATTTTTTTTTCTTTTAATACTTTGAAGCTTTTATCTGTACAAAATGTTCAGTGTGAAACATATAGAATTCAGTCATCATGATGGGAGGACATTGTATCTATCAGAATAAAGAGGAAAAACATCTGCCATTTCTATTTCTTGAAGATTTGTGAGTGGAGGAGCACATGAATGGAAGAAAATAGAATCAGGAGTCAAAAGATCTTGTAGAAAACGTAGGTAATTGTACATTTATTTTTTATATTTGAAAGATATTTGAAACAACAAGGTGTCTCTTCCTATTGCAAAAGCTTAATTCATTTTATTTTTATGAATACCTGCTCTAAATGCCCATAAGGAAGTTGTTTCTCAAGCCGTCACACCCAAATGCTTGCTCTTGGTGGAAATTGTTCAGTCTCTCTTTTCTGCCAAACCCTCTGTTGGTTATCTATGATGTTTGGTAGACATTAGTCTGAGCGGAGAGAGCAAAGGCCCTAAGGAAAGTGAACAACAGGATTAGGGTTTTGTTGGCAAGAAAAGCTGAATTAACTGATAAAGGAAGTTTGAGACTGTTGGGTGATTCTCTTGTTTTGTGTTGTTTTCGCATTTAATTTGTTGATAGATTGAAGGTCTGGGAGAAAAACTAAGTTACAATTAAGATAAGATAAGAAAAGATACACCTTTATTGAGCCCCAGCGGGGAAATGCAGTTGTTGCAGCAAATTCCACATATCCCTGAACAAATCAGAGTTGTGTTAGGTTTGAACAACAGCTTGGGCTTGTTACTTTGGAAGGACAGATCAACTCAATGCCTTACATAAAGTTTAAAACAAAAGAGCCCCTTGTGCCACTTTAGTCATTTTGGGGGGACTGATGCCCACCAGACTTGAGCTAGTGTAGACTTGAGATTGCCTTGGTTTAATACCAACATGAGTATTTTTTCATTTAGGTTGGTCGATAAACTGGAATAACATACACACACACACACACACACACGCGCAAAACTTTGAAGTTTAATATTATCATTCTTATTGTAACTTGTCATTTATATAATTTATTTTTTCGCAGCTTGACTGCGATTTTATGTTTATGTTAATTGAGTAATCATTGAATTATTTTGTTGATAGTATGATGCCATCTAGTCACGCTGATTTTTTACATCTATTCTCTCTTTACATGAAGGACCACAAAGGTTTTTGTCTATATTGGATGATTCTACATATTTTGTTATTAAGTTAAGTAATCTCTGCATGTTCTGTTCCTCCTTACACAGCAGTATGAACATATCCGAGAACGAGACATTAATGTACTTGGACATGTATGATTATCATGACACCTGCGATCAGGATCTCGTTCCAGGATTGCCCAATGGATCCACGTTCTTGTCCGTTCTTTACTACATACTGTTTTGTCTAAGTCTGCTAGGTATGTTCAAAAAGGCCTGAATCTTTAAGAAAAAAATGACATTTTTATTGCTCTATTTATACATTTTAATGCACATTTGCATTCAAGGCATTTAGTTGAAACTGAAGCAAGCAAAAGTAAGATATGTGCAACAGTTCTGTTCTACAATTTGTCACCAGAAATAATAAGTAACAACTAATTATTTGAATTGATTTCACAGGCAACGCCACCGTTCTCTGGGTTCTCCTCCGGTATATAAAGCTGAAGACTATGGCGGACATATGCCTCCTCAACCTGGCCCTGTCGGACCTCATACTGGCTGTATCACTGCCCCTCTGGGCCTACAATTCCCAGAACCTTGCATCATGCAAACTGATGACAGGAGTCTATCAGGTGGGGCTTTTTATCTTTTCTTCATAATTTGTGTATTGTAAATATAATAATGAGTGTGTGTGTGTGTGTGTGTGTGTGTGTGTGTCTGTGTGTGTGTGTGTAAAACGCTGTGTAATGTCAGCCAAACCTCATTGTGGCCAGAAAAAGCCTGATTCTGACTTTGTTTCCCCATCTGCTCCTCTGAACAGTTGGGTTTCTACAGTGGTACGCTGTTTGTGACCCTAATGAGTGTGGACCGCTACCTGGCCATCGTCCACGCTGTTGCAGCCATGCGTGCCCGGACACTTTGCTATGGAATCATAGCCAGCATCACTATCTGGGCTATATCGGTCGTCATGGCAATCCCTGGGGTGATCTTTGCCTCCTTGGAGCTAGTAGATGCAGATAGCAACAGCTACGAGTGCCAGCCACTGTATCCAGAGGACTGGCAGCAGTTTTGGAAGATGCTGCGAAACTTGAACGAGAACACCGTGGGCCTTTTCGTGGGTCTCCCTATCATGATTTTCTGCTATGTGAAAATCCTTTTTGTGCTGTCCAGGTCCAGGAACTCCAAAAAGAACAGAGCTGTAAAGCTGATATTCATCATAGTGTGTGTGTTTGTGGTGTGCTGGGTCCCCTACAACGTCACAGTTTTCCTTCAGACACTGCAGCCGTTCGTGGACACCCTAAACAACTGCAAGGCTTCAAAATATATCGACTCTGCCATAGGCTTTGCTGAGATCATTGCACTGACTCACTGCTGTGTAAATCCACTCATCTATGCACTCGCAGGGGAAAAGTTTAGGAAGAAACTGGGCTATGTGCTGACTAGGTACTTCTGCCAGAGCAGAGGGACTTTCAGCCACAGAGACACCACAGACACTTCCAACACACCCGTAAAATCAGATTATTAAGAATGATAAACACAACTTGCTACAAAGATGGCAAAGTGTGTGTGTGTGTGTGTGTGTGTGTGTGTGTGTGTGTGTGTGTGTGTGTGTGTGTGTGTGTGTGTGTGCTAAAAGCTGTAAAATGGTACTATGGATTGGTTTGAACAAAGGAATGTTTAGTCTATAGAATCTTATGAACACATTACTTAAAATCATGTAATTCAAAGTATATTCAAAACGTGTGAAAATATATTGTTTTTGTAAAATAAAGAAAGTAAACTTGATTTCCTTTTTCTTTTTTATAGAAAGTGAGAAAAACCGTTTCAGGCCATTGATCTGTAAGTTTAAACCATTCTGGCATGCGTGTGTAATCTTACAATTGTGACATCTTGACACAGCATTGCATCACTATGAATCTTTTTGACGCAGTCATTCTTGGCAGCTTGTAAATATTTGAGAAGAAGTGTGCAGAGCAGAGTCCCTGTGTCATAACAAAAACATATTTGACTAAGGAGCCAGTGTATGGTATCAAAATAATACATAAACATTTTAAGATCTGTAAAATGTGATGTCACATCTCAATTTGCACTTTAGATATTAGTCAGAACTTTTTCCTATAAAGAGAAAGTAATTTGCTCCCAATATGCTGTGCTGTTTTGATATAACTAGATCAGTGTTTCTCAACGGGGGCGGTTCAGACAACCAGGCGTTGTTCTGAAGATGACGGGGGGGGGGGAGAAGCAATATTTTAGGAAGGGGGGCGTTGAGGTGCCTTTGGGGGGGCGTTTGTTTGAAAGACAGTTTCAAGGTCCCATGGCATGAAGATTTCACTTTGAGGTTCTTTAACATTAATATGCCTTCCCCCAGCCTGCCTATGGTCCCCCAGTGGCTAGAAATGGTGATAGGTGTAAACCGAGCCCTGGGTATCCTGCTCTGCCTTTGAGAAAATGAAAGCTCAGATGGGCCCATCTGGAATCTGCTCCTTATGAGGTCATAAGGAGCAAGGTTACCTCCCCTTTCTCTGCTTTGCCCGCCCAGAGAATTTGGCCCACCCATGAGAGAGAGACATCATGGCTTTCAAACGAACAAAGTAGCAGTTGGTCAAGGCCACACCCCCACCCTTCACCTTCCCCCCCTCTCCTCCTCAATAGCTACAGACACAGAAATGGCACATACTAAGGAAAGCTCATTGTGGGACTGGCTCTAGTGGCTGTAATTCTACACCAAGGCTGAATTTCGGGAAAGAGACTTCAGATACTAGCCTGGCTGACACCAGACCCTTCTTAGTTGTAACTGAGAGTGGGTCTGGGAAAGCTTCATTGACAGTTCATTTCCAAAGGGGCGTCACCAACTGATGCCACTCAAATGCCTCTGGGCGCAATTGGATAGTCCTTCAACCAATCAGACCAACGGTCTGGGTGACGCTTTTCACATCCAATATCCAACTAAAAAAAATTTGATTCTGGTTTTTGGTGTAGTCCCTCCACGCCCTACTTTCTCCTTGCAGGTGTTGCATATTGCAAACTTGTTATCTTCTGCACACACGCTGAAGAATTTCCAAACAGCTGACATGTTGCAGGTTCATTCACGAGGTTCCCTGTGCAAGAATACAGCGGGCACACGCTTCACACCGCAAGCGGGTACGCGCACAGACACACGGCGGAGAAGTTCAGAGAAAGGAAAAAGAGACAGAGTCCGTGTGTGCGTGCGTCCTTGAGAAGAGAACTGTAACTCGTATAACTTATGTTGTCAGTTAATTGTAGTATTGACCTGCATGGAATCGGCATATGTCAGACTGACCTGCGGGTCCCCGAGCACGTGAAGCACGGCTTCGGTAGCCGTCATGTTGAATGTAAACAAAAAGCTGCTCTCCGTCGCTGCGCTATCCTCCTCGCGTAAAGCCCTCCTCAGCGGACATTGGAAATGGGTTTGAATGGGCTCTTCGCCAGACTGACTTGCAGAGCAAATCTCAAATTTGCCGGAAGTTCGTCAGGGTTTACCCAGGCTATTCAGATACAGTATTAGGGGACCACTAATAAAAGCATCCAAAGAGCACAATGTCATGGGACCTTTAAACCAAAGATTCACAATAACAATGCATGTTTACACTTTAAACTACTTGCAAAAAACAGTGGTCTGCACTGCAACATTAAAACCAGCCAGTTTACAGCACTGCAACTGAACGAGACTGTGTATCCTAACTCTTCTCTTCTGTGCTTCTGTCAGCTTTGTTTGGCGCAGCTCCGTGCTGCTTTCACGGAAACGGGACGTCAGAGTAGGCTATCGTCTTAAATGAGCTCCGTACTTCAGCGTGAAGCTGCGTTCAGAAAAACAAAAGCAACCGCCGCAGGGTGGTGCGACGTCCTGTTATGTTCTTTAACCCCCCCCCCAATGTAGCACAAGTAGACTTTATATTTCACAGTAACAGTTTTTCGTCAGATCTTTTATATAAAACAACGTTTCCTACTGTACCTGAATGCAGCTTCATTTAATGTAGAAAGAGAAAGAAAAAAGACGAGCGAGATACATCGACTGTGCTTTGTTTGGCAAACATTTAGCTGTTCCACAAACTCCGTTTCTCCAAACGTTTTTTCAGCTATTTACTCGCAAGACAGGCGATAGCAAACATACTCTTCTAAGCATAAAAAAAGGGCTCTCATTTCCATTCGGAAGGAAATCCTTTTGCTTTTACCCCTTGATAAGTGCCAGCTTGTTTTCCATTGGAACAATTCGATTATACATTTAGATCTGAATGAAAAATAGATTTGATATGTTAAATTGCTAGGTGTTTCTGATTGGCTACGGTTAGTGTTTGTAATACCTAATTAAAGTTTGAATGTTACATATCTAGTCGTTCTGAAGGGCTTATATTTAAATTGAATGTCAAATGGTTTCATTTTTTTTTAAACACCTGTAAATATAATTTCTATATTCACATGGCTTTATGATACCTAATAAATGTGTTGTTTGTCATTCAATGATATGACTTTTTTGATTATTTGTGATAACAATAGTAAGAACAATAATAGGCCTTATATTAAGGTGTAATCATTAATATTCGGGGCAACTAGCCTACATCTTATTTGATTTAGGGACCTGGATTATGGATAGGGGGGCGCTGGCCCAAAAATGGTTGAGAACCACTGAACTAGATAGACTGCAGTGATGGTTGGTATCACTTCTGCAATGCATAAAAGCACAAACATGCACGTAGAGCTCTGCTGTGTGTGCCTAAAGGCCTGGTCCGAGTCATATTGCATCTTTTGAAGCTTGCATATGTGGACTTGTGGTTCTATATAATCCGCAGTCACACACATGCAAGCCCACAAGCCCACCTAAAGCTTGGGTGGGGTAAGGTGTATTTTGCACGCCTTACACCTTGTCTTCCGTGGTGTGCAAACCAATTGTCATTTCTCGTACATAATGAGCTTGGGTGCATTGCTGATAATTGATTTGATCTGGCCGTATACATCAGCATCTTGTGATCCAGAGGAAATACAACGATCAGCTATCTTCTTATCAGCCGGAGGAAGTTTGTCTGTTTTACATTAACATGCTTTATGTGACATATCTGTAAAATTGTTTATTTGATAAAAGCTCAACAGCTGTTGACTGTAAATTGATACGAATAACCCTAACTTTATTAAGTGTAGCTCTGAGTCATTCTAGACATGAGGTCAGGTCATTATTATTCCAGCTATTACAATAGGTTTAGATGTGGCTATTAGGTTTATAACACAATACGTTTCAAGTATTTGAATTCAATGTGCACTTTATCCTACTAATGGCTTTTAAAGACACAGTGATGGCTATATTGAGTCTGCATTTTAAAAAGGAACTCAATAAGAGAAAAGAAGAAGAAGAATAAGTACTTTCAGATAAGTTTCCATATAACTTACAGTCTCAGCACATTTCCCTACCCTATGTCCTGTATGGGTCCCTGGGAAGGGAAGTTTAGTATCATTTCCTATGACGCCCATGTCTATAATGCATTGTTAGAGATACCTATAATGCATTATAATATGCTTTCAGCACTGTATAATTATAGTTTTTTTAAGAACTCATAAATATTCCTTGATCATTTTATAATACATTATAAAGTCTTTCATAGTGATTTGTAAGATCAAGTATCATGATTCTCGCAAGCGTCATAGTGTACTATACTTACTATACCTGTACTAATCTTTTATAAAACATGATCACTGTTATAATGCATAATAATGTGATTATAAGTTACTCTCAGTAGCCATGTAATGCATTATAGATAGGGGCATCATAGAAAGTGTTACAGGAATTCTCATTCCACTGCTTCTTTGATCTGTTCAAAATTGCTATGTAGAAAAGATGCATTGATGATGGTCATCAGTCAATTCAACAACCAATCAAACAGCATTTGATGGACAGCACAGTGACAACGGAGACAACCATTTATTGGAATCCTACAAAATCGCGAACCAGAAACTGTGCAGGAACAGCATTACTGTGATCAAGTTTCTAACTAAAGCTAGAAATCAGAAAGAACTTAAAGCAGTAGGATTACCTTACTATACAGCCCCCTGCATCTGGAACTCCCTTCCCCCGAATATCCGCAACACTGACTCTCTTTCCAGTTTCAAAACTCATCTAAAACACACCTTTTTAAACTGGCTTATTCACTTTGATCACTGTACATATGTTCACATCAAGTGTTGGTCTAACTATTTTTTTGCTTTGTAAATATGCCCTGTACCTTTTATGAACGATTGTTATATTATATTGTTTTTAACTTAGTACATAGATTTTTCTTGTAAGGTGACCTTGAGTGCTTTGACAGGCGCCTATAAATGAAATGTATTATTATTATTATTATTATTATTATTATTATTATTATTATTATATATAAATATATATTTTATATTTCCTTGGTCTATCAGAGAGACTTTTATCCAGAATAATCTTTTTGTCCGAATCACATTTAGCAGGCATAGCCAGGACAATATCTTCCCCATTCATCACTTGATAACTTTTGCACATTCTGCCCTAGTATTAATTTCGTCAGACAAGACAAGACTAAATATGTTCGTCAACGACCTTTTTTTCTATAACTAAGAAGAGACGATGACGAGACTGCACCGATGTCCAAAAACGCTGACTAAGACTAAATTAACATGCATTATTGTTGACGAAATAAGACGACACTAAAATGTTTTGCATAAAATAAAAGTAAGATAAAATCTCACTTCATTTTCGTCCACAATCGTCTCTAGTTTTTCATCATGAGATAGAATATTCAGCTGTTACGGCACCGGTGCCTTAACGACCGTCATCTACCGGAGCGGCAACGCAGATTCCCGCTGCGCTCTGATGCTCCTAAACATCGCCGCATGTCACGCTAGTTAACACTACACTTTGCAGCAGGTAACGTTAGCCTACCGTTAGCTAGCAGCTGGAGTAAACACAATTAAAATGCTGACAGCTAAACGGTGTAGAAGTTTGTCTGTATTTCACTGTAGGGGATTCCTGTAGCTGCCGTTGTCTGAAAAACAACAGATGTTGCGTTCACTTGAAACTCGCTTCATCAGCATCGTGCTGCATTCAAAGTTATTGTAAAATGCCCCTTCCCATCCAGTGGTTGTTTTTGTCGTTTAACAGGAATTTACTGGTGAATTAAGGAAGAGGCTCGATATTTGGTCGCATTTTATGTACAAAAAATCTGAATGTGTCATTAAAACAATTATATACTACTATTATACTACTCAGAAATATTTTTTTTTTTTAAAAGACTAAAATGTTTTGAATAAAACTTGACTAAGATATATTGCGTTTTCTTTTGACTAAAACTAGACTAAAATGACGAACTAAATTTGACTATGAAACTGTTATATGTGCACAAACGATGGACTATGTGCACAAACAATGGACTATGCAATTGCAAAACATAATCTACAGGTGACCACGCCTTTGCAGAATCATTAAGTTGTAACAATGGGAAATGACATTATCAAGAATTATGATTGTTATAAAGCTTATGATTTAGTGGCATATAGGTCTTTAATGTAAGCATGCAAAAACACCAACACGTTTCCTTCTCTGCTTACAAACACATTTATTAAATATACTACAGTTACAAGTATTAAACACTACAATAACAACATTTTACAAACAAAACAAGAGGAAAAGGGAAAACTGATACACAAAGCTATGGCTATGAATGACAAGGAATGTTGCAGCTATCTATTGGTAGGTTGGTATGAGAGACCTGATAAACAGATGAGATGACTGTTACCTGAGAAGCAGCAAGTCAAATCAACAGGTACAACAGCTTAGTTCTGAATTGCCAAATTGAAGTAACAAAATATAAAAGGCACCAGGGTTTAAGCAAGTTGATGAGGTTTTTGTAGAAATACGGGTTTCTCCTTGGGGTGGCTTCTCATGGACAATGGAGTTAGATGTGCTGGGGTGAGAAGCTGGAGTGCGGATCTGATTAGTAAATCGGTCGGTCCAGATTTTAAAAGTTCCCATTGGAAGAGAGCTCCTGGTTTAATCTCTCCTAGTTTCTTAACTCATGACTCATTCACCTCCTAATTTCCAAATCACATCTTCAAACTAGCAAAGAGCAAGCTTCCACCCAGAATGGCAAGGCAGAGGGGAATCAATCCTCCCCTCCTGTTCATGGACAGGCTGGTTTAACTCCTGAATGTTACTCTAGTCAGCACCTCTAAATCTGAGGCCATGGTTCTCAGCAGGAAACCGATGGAGGCTTACTTTGGGTAGGGAATGAGTCGTTACCCCAAGTGAAGGAGTTCAAGTACCTCATGGTCTTATTTGCAAGTTAGGGGACAATGGAGCAGGAGACTGGCCAGAGAATCGGAGCAGCTGGGGCTATGCTATTGCATTCGCTTTACCGCACCGTTGTGATGAAAAGAGAGCTGAGCTGGAAGGCACAACTCTCGATCTACTGGTCATGACCGACATAACTAGATTGCAGGTACAAGCACCCAAAATGGGTTTTCTCAAGAGGGTGGCTGCCGTCTTCCTGAGACAGGGTGAGAAGCTCAGCTCAGCCCCCACGGCCCTCCCTCAGTCAGTCAAAACTTAAAAATATTTAAACTGTGTTTAAATTGTAAAAATAAATCTGATCTGTGTGGCTCTATTGTTATTTCTTCAGAAAGTAGGTCATGGTTGTTTTGTTTATTCTCTTTCAGGAAGCTCACCATGGTGGTCATCAGTGGAATAAGTGAGAATCCAGAAGACTTACCAAAGTAAGATTAAACCTACAGTTTACACACATACCACTATATTTTTTAATTTTTAAATTAACTAACAATTTAAAGCGACTGACACATATGTTCAAATTTGATTCATTCAATAAATAATTTTTTGTCTTAAATCCACTAGCCATTTTCATATTATACCAACATTTGCAGCATCATGAGCCTTCTTGGTAAGGTTACTAAGAAAACTCAGCCTAGAGTTGTTTTATTCTCCCCAAAAGATGTTTTATTTTTACAAAAGCTCCCGCAAAATCAGGCATTTTGGGCCGCAACAATCTCAAAACGATGTGAAATCCTGGAGGGACTGACAAATTCTATGAGGCTTCTTTTTCAGTCTGTGCCTCCTTAGCTTCCACTGTTGCACTTTACTTCAAGCATAATATAAGACCTTTTATAAGCAGCTAGCTAAGCATTTCAGTTTCAATCTAGTAGTTTACTTCTAATATGTGTTTTGCCCTACCATCTATTTTACTGACATTCATTTCTGAATTGGGCTGCAAGAACTATTGTAGTTGCTTTTGTTTAACAGTGCAGCTTATCTTACTTAACATGTTTCAATTTGTATTTTACTCCCAACAGCCATGTTAAGCAAGATTGTGGTAGATCCAATAAACTGACCTGAAACAATTGGAACATCCTAATCATTCATTTCCCCTTGTTGGTTTTGTTCCTCTGTCTGTTTCTTACCAGATCTACTACAGCACCCTTCACTAGTAGCATCACTGTAAGCCTCCCAGAATACTACAGTGACTGTGACTACCCTGAGGGTGACTCCGGGAGGTGTGTGTATGAGCGTTATGGAGCCAATTTTATTCCCACCCTCTACGCCAGTTTCTTCCTCCTGGGCCTTCTGGGTAACTCTTTGGTCATCTGGGTCATTGCTTGTGGCGTGCGACTCCGCAGCATGACCGACGTGTGCCTCCTAAACTTGGCTGTTGCTGACCTTCTCTTGGTGTGTACCCTTCCCTTCCTTGCCCACCAAGCCCGGGACCAGTGGCTGTTTGGGGATGCTATGTGCAAAGCGGTCCTTGGTATTTATAATATTGGTTTTTACAGTGGGATCTTTTTCATCACTCTAATGAGCATTGACCGGTACTTGGCTATAGTACAGGCCATTTACGCTATGAGAGTACGGACAAGGTCCTTTGGAATGATCGCAGCGGCTGTTACATGGGTGGCTGGATTTTTGGCTTCTTTCCCTGAAATGATCTTCCTCAAAGAGCAGCCTGATGTGAATACTAATATGACTCAGTTTTTCTGCTACCCTGTATATCCCACAACTTCGAATGACGACACCACTTCATCCAACTCTCACATCTGGAGCATCTTCAGCCTTTTTAAAATGAACTTTTTGGGTCTATTTGTCCCGGTAGTCATCATGGGTTTCTGCTACTCACAGATTGTCTGGAGGCTGCTGCACAGCCCGTCATCCAAGAAACAAGCCATCCGTTTAGTGCTCATAGTGGTAGTTGTTTTCTTCTGCTGCTGGATCCCCTACAACATTGCATCCTTCTTCAAAGCATTGGAGCTATTGCACATCTATACAGAATGTGAAAGCAGCAAAGCCATCAGATTGGCTTTACAAGTCACTGAGGCCATTGCCTACTCTCACAGCTGCCTCAACCCCATCCTGTATGTGTTTGTTGGGGAGAAGTTCAGGAGGCACCTGCTAAGGTTGATAAACAGGGCTCCCTGCAGGCTGTGTCAGATGGTCAAAGTCTGCATACCCCAGGACAGAATCAATGGGTCAGTCTACTCACCGACCACCAACCTGGGCAAGAGGAGCACTGCTGTGTGAAGTGTGTTCCATAGACGGTATAAAGGTGGGTTGTTATTTCTGTCTGTGTGGTCATCTCCACAATGAGGGAATTTCTTGTGAAGTCAAATAGTGAAGTTGAGAAGCAATTCTTGCTAATTCTGACTTCTTATGGGCTATTTTAGGACTTCAGTTCATTTTTCACTCACAATTGGCTTTAGTTTGAGTTTTGGAAATGTAAGAATATGACAAAATACATACAAGACACAAGCCTAAATCTTAAATCCTATGGTATGATTTTGTAATAGAGTAACATGCAAACACAGTGTAGCCGTGTATAAAGGTAAAGGTATATATCTTTATACTTTTATAAGTTCTATAGACTACATAAGAATGTACAATGGAAATGTACTGTAAATATGGTTCCGGATAGATAAGATCTTTAACAGAGTTGATGAAGCAGATTGTATCTGCAATTTTAAAGGTCATAAATAGTCCTGAAATAAATTTTGTCTTCTCTTTTTTTTTGGGGGGGGGACACAAACTCAGATGCTGACCAGTTCCTTGCAGGACAAACACCAGTAAAAGAAGTGAAACAAATAGCTAAACATGGCTAATTGCAACAACAAAAAAGCAAAGCTTTTGCAAGTATTGTAAGTTTCAAAGCATCTGTAATAGCAGATTTGCACCTCACCTCAACCTAGAGAAAACCACAACATGATAGAAAGCGGAAGTATATGTTGTCAGTTTAATCTTTGCAGTCTCTGTGCACGAATTTGCATTTTGCTGTCAATTTTTGGAACTATCTCTGCAAAACTTCTAATGAAATTAATCAGCATTTCACCAAAACAAGTCATTTTCAAATCATTATACTCTATATTCTATCATGCAGACTGACTAGCCAAGTGGATATTATGCATACCATATCCTAACTACAACATCCTTGGTTTGATTCAAGTTTACCCCCACCCCCACCCCACACACACACTCTCAAGGCATTTCCTTACTTTCCTTAGTCAGTAAGGCAAACCATAATTTCCAGGTGGGGCAGTTTCAAAATTTTCATTGGCTGAATTTAGAACTACAAAAATGAATCGATTTGTTGTCAACTGTTACAGTAATCACCACCTATTTTGATAATGGAGTAATTGGTTGGAGTCAAATCTTTGTCAATCTTTTTCAAAAATGATCTTATTTCAGCATCTTAAATGTGAATATTATCTATAGTTTCTTCACTACTATATGACGGTAAACTGAATTTCGTTGAGTTGTTGACAAAACAAGACATTTGAGGCCGTCATCTTGGGCTTTTTGGAAAAAAGTGGTCAACATTTTTGACCATTTCTGTCATTTTATAGACCAAACAACTAATCGATTAATAGAGTAAATAATCAACAGATTAATCGACAATGAAAATAATCGTTAATTGCAGCCATTGCTGAATTACATCATACAATATTTCCAGTATTTTTCACCTTTATTTATTTATTCAGGGAGAGTACACTGAGAGCAATGCTCTCCTGATCACATTCACACAGTTACACATTCATACCTGGAAGCTGCCCAGTACAACCACAGTCTGATCTGCTGGCCACTGAGCAGCTCCACTGGAGCAGTTGGGGTTAAGGGACTTGCTCAAGGGCCCCTCAGTTGTGGTGATGAGTGTGGATTTTCACTTTCCCCTCCCAGATTTTATCCTGCCGTTTTGGGGATGGAACCGGTGACTTACTGTTTATTATCAAGGGTAAAACGGTATCTTAACTGATTATTATTTGTTTAAATGTTTATGTCTATATTCTATTCTAAAGAAAAGCATCATATTGTAGCATCTGTTGTTTTTTTTGTCACAGCAATCATGCTGATATATGTGACTGAACGTGCCAACACAAGCATATATTTTTGTAATGTTGAAGTTATGTTTAATGTGTCATATTATTTTAAATAAAATATTATTATAAAAAAAACAAATAAATATTCTTTGGTTTTTATTCTTAACACTGATATGTTGCTGTTGTATTTTTTTGCATGAATCTCCATTTGAGGATTATATTTTGACCTTTTTTAAACTTTATCCACAAGATTTTCTTTCTTTCTATCTACTGCAGCCTTGTGACATCAGTTCTCTGGACTCTAGCCTCATTCATGAGGATGCACTTGTCATGATAAGAAATCTAGTGGAGTGACTCACTGGTAATATTGCTTGGGGATTTGCAGCCTGTTATGATCAATTATACAACTGATTTCCTCAATGTAGCCTCGCTAGAATTAGTCAAAAAAGAGAAAATCCTCGACAATTCAACAAAAATAGCAGACAATACCACATTGCGTGAACAAGCAATATTAAGCCACATGATAAATCAACAGTAGAATAAAAATGCAAACATCGACATGTTTAAACAATACAAACTCCTCAGCTGCTGCAGTTTCATACACACTCACACACACACACACACACACACACACACACACACACACACACACACACACACACACACACACACACACACACACACACACACACACACAGTTCGGTTGCTTAGCAACATTAACGTTCTCCTCTGCAGAGATTTACAACCATAGATATTTAACATAATGACCCATAATGATGCAGTTGTTGAATTTATGTAGCCTGCTGTTCACAAACTGCTCCGGCCTATATGTGACTCCCTAAAAACTTGGTATTTCACCCGAAAGGCATGTCTTGTAGGACGCAGCCGTTGTTGTTGTTAGAACTCGCAGCATTGCATTCTAGCTAGTCTCCGCTTCAATGAGCCGTGACGATCAGCCCATGCTTTGCACGTTCGTACTTTAACGTTATATGCAGTGTTGTAATGTAACAAAGTAAAAATACTCAAGTATTGCTTTTGAGTACTTTATACAAGACTGGTTATATGACAACGTGAGTGCACCACCTGAATGCAGAACAAAAATCCTGAATTATTTTGGTATGATTGCTTCAATACAAACAATACAAACTCCTCAGCTGTAGTCACAAACACACACACACACACACACACACACACACACACACACACACACCGCTCCATTGCTTAGCAACATTAACGTTCTCCTCTGCAGAAATTTACAACCATAGATATTAACAGTGGTTACAACCACAACTATCACAGTAAGTTTGCCTGTTACCCATCTGTCTGAACGTCATTCTGTGGGTCTGCACCGCAAAGTCCTCCTCAATCTGCTCCACCTTCTTACTTACAAACTTTAGCATTTTTTTTGATTTGCTATACTTAGCGTGCATTAAACTGGTGTTTACTGTTATTATGGTTGCTGTCACATGCAACTTTTTATTTCTAACCTACCTTTGCCGAGGTACAATAATGCTAAACTTGACCTATGATGCAATTGTTTAGTGCATTTTTGTAGCCTACTGTTCACAAACTGCTCCGGCCTATATGTGACTCCCTAAAAACTTGGTATTTCACCCGAAGGGCATGTCTTGAAGGACGCAGCAGTGGTTGTGGCTAGAACTCGCAGCATTGCATGCTAGCTAGTCTCGTCTCAGCTTCAATGAACCGTGATTATCAGCCCATGCTTTGCACGTTCATACTTTAACGTTATATGACAATGTGAGTGCACCACCTGAATGCAGAAAAAAATTAATTATTTTGGTATGATTGCTTCCCCCTCTGCTCCTCTGAACAGTTGGGTTTCTACAGTGGGACATTGTTTGTGACCCTAATGAACAGTGTTGGTCATCTTACTTTAAAAAAGTAATTAGTTACAGTTACAAATTACTTCTCCCAAAAAGTAATTGAGTTAGTAGCTCAGTTTCACATTATAAAAGTAATTAGTTACTCAGCAAAGTAAATGTGACGTTATTTTTTATGTTCTATAACGCTATTATGTTCTATAACATCTTTAACGTCAAAGATGTTTATATTAACTGATTGTTGTGTTCAGCTCGGCCTTGGTGACCTGTTGCTGACCCGAAAAATCGAGCGTTGCTTGTTTTAACAGAGTGGCTCCGTCTCCTTCGCTGGAGCTCACGCTAGCTGCATTTGGGCTTGGGGTTGGGTTAGCAGCAGCAACAAGTGTCATGTTAGCATGTGTTGATGTGAGGGGCTTCATAAGATTCAAGTTGCTTGAGGCAGATGTGGATAAAGTCTTTTTTCCTGGGCATAGCGTGCATGTTACATAAACATTCTTGCCTTTAATTTCAATGAGGGAGAAGTAGTGCTGGTACTTCCAGTTCGAGAACGCTACCTTTGAATTTCCCTGGCTCGTCGCTGTCTTGTGTTTAGTATACCTAGTGTGTTTAGTTTCATTCAACCAAATTGTAGTAACGTACCACACCACTTTACATTCTCAGTAACGATAATGGCGTTGCAACAATGGGAAAAGTAATTAATTAGATTACTCCGTTACTGAAACAATAACGCCGTTAGTAACGCCGTTATACTTAAACGCCGTTACTCCCAACACTGCTAATGAGTGTGGACCGCTACCTGGCCATCGTCCACGCTGTTGCAGCCATGCGAGCCGGGACACTTTGCTATGGAATCATAGCCAGCATCACTATCTGGGTTATATCGGTCATCATGGCAATCCCTGGGGTGATCTTTGCCTCCTTGGAGCTAGTAGATGCAGATAGCAACAGCTACGAGTGCCAGCCACTGTATCCAGAGGACTGGCAGCAGTTTTGGAAGATGCTGCGAAACTTGAACGAGAACACTGTGGGCCTTTTCGTGGGTCTCCCTATCATGATTTTCTGCTATGTGAAAATCCTTTTTGTGCTGTCCAGGTCTAGGAACTCCAAAAAGAACAAAGCTGTAAAGCTGATATTCATCATAGTGTGTGTGTTTGTGGTGTGCTGGGTCCCCTACAACGTCACAGTTTTCCTTCAGACACTGCAGCTGTTCCTGGGCAACTTAAACAACTGCAAGGCTTCAAAATATTTCCACTCTGCCATAGGCTTTGCAGAGATCATTGCACAGTCTCACTGCTGTGTAAATCCACTCATCTATGCATTCGCAGGGGAAAAGTTTAGGAAGAAACTGGGCTATGTGCTGACTAGGTACTTCTGCCAGAGCAGAGGGACTTTCAGCCACAGAGACACCACAGACACTTCCAACACACCCGTAAAATCAGATAATTAAGAATGATAAACACAACTTGCTACAAAGATGGCAAAGTGTGTGTGTGTGTGTGTTTTCTAAAAGCTGTAAAATGGTACTATGGACTGGTTTGAACAATTGAATGTTTAGTCTATAGAATCTTCTGAACACATTACTTCAAATCATGTAATTCAAAGTATATTTAAAACTTGTGAAAATATATTGTTTTTGTAAAATAAAGAACGTAAACTTGATTGCCTTTTTCTTTTTTATAGTAAGTGAGAAAAATTGATCTGTAAATTTAAACCATTCTGGCATGTGTGTGTAATCTTACAAATGTGACATCTTGACACAGCATTGCATCACTTTTATCAATAATACACACCCATGTAAAAGATACACCATAAAACCCCTTGATATGCTGTACTATCACACATGTATATGAAATGTCTGTGTGGTTTGGTTTTTGTTGGCCAAACAAAAAAAACTAAAGATTTGTAAATTTGACTACAAAACTGTTATATGTGCACAAATGATGGACTATGCTGTTGAAAAACATAATCTACAGGTGACCACGCCTTTGCAGAATCATTAAGTTGTAACAATGGGAAATTACATTATCAAGAATTATGATTGTTAGGTAGACAGGCCAGTACAGCCAGATCCGGTTGGGGAGAGTTCTAGCCCGACCAGGCTCCTCTCCTTAACCTGTCTCTCTTAATTATGCTGTTTTTTGACTGCTGGGGGGGACTTCCTTTGACACACTGAGCTTCTCTCTCCTCTCTTTTTCCATCTGTGTACTTCCATTTTCCAGAAATGCTTGTTACTAACCTAGCTCTGGGGAGCTTATTCCCTGGAGTCCATATGTTTTCTTTTCGCCCAGCAGGTTTCCTTGGATTAGGTTGGCCCCTAAATCATGGTTGCAGCCTGTTGTCGTGGTCTTGCTGCGCGTCCTGCTATGCCCTGTTACACCTGCTGCGCTCTGCAGTGCCCTACTACGTCCTTCTGCGTCCTACTGCGTCCTACTACGCCCTGCAGTGCTCTGCTACGTCCTGTGACACCCTGCAGTGCCCTGCTATGCCATGAACTACTACAACTTCCATTTCTAGTCACTGATCCATTATCTTTATTGTGACTATTATTGCCACTGTTCATCACACCCCCAACTGGGACCGTCCTACACCGCCTACCAAGAGCCTGGGTCTGTCCGAGGTTTCTTCTTGAGAGGGAGTTTTCCTTACCACTGTCGCACCGCATGCTTGCTCTTGGGGGAATTACTGGAATTGTTGGGTCTTTGTAAATTATAGAGTGTGGTCTAGATCTACTCTATCTGTAAAGTGCCTTTAGATAACTCTTGTTATTAATTGATACTATAAATAAAATTGAATTGAATTTAATTATAAAGCTTATGATTTAGTGGCATAGGTCTTTAATGACTGAGATGCAAGCATGCAAAAACACCAACATGTTTACTTCTCTGCTTACAAAGACATTTATTAAATATACTACAGTTACAAGTATTAAACACTACAATAACAATATTTTACAAACAAGACAAGAGGAAAAGGGAAAACTGATACACAAAGCTATGGCTATGAATGACTAGCAATGTTGCAGCTATCTATTTTTAGGTTGGTATGAGAGACCTGATAAACAGATGAGATGACTGTTACCTGAGAAGCAGCAAGTCAAATCAACAGGTACAACAGCTTAGTTCTGAATTGCCAAAATTGAAGTAACAAAATATAAAAGGCACCAGGGTTTAAGCAAGTTGATGAGGTTTTTGTAGAAATACGGGCTTCTCCTTGGGGTGGCTTCTCATGGACAATGGAGTTAGATGTGCTGGGGTGAGAAGCTGGAGTGTGGATCTGATTAGTAAGTCGGTCGGTCCGGATATTAAAAGTTCCCATTGGAAGAGAGCTCCTGGTTTAATCTCTCCTAGTTTCTTAACTCATGACTCATTCACCTCCTAATTTCCAAATCACAACTTCAAACTAGCAAAGAGCAAGCTTCCACCCAGAATGGCAAAAGGGCAGGAAGACAGAACATAAGGCAAAAAGCAAAACAAAAGAGCAGCAAGTGAAAAACCAAGGCTAGAAAGCATGGTTTCTCAGATAAGAGATTATTTTAAAGTTTCAGTCTGCCCACCCAGAAGGTTCATCCTGGCCAATCACAGGGATTTGAGAGTGCGGGGGAAGGGTGGGAGTCAATCCTCCCCTCCTGTCCATGGACAGGCAGGTTTAACTCCTGAATGTTACTCTAGTCTGCACCTCTAAATCTGAGGCCATGGTTCTCAGCACGCTTCACCGCACCGTTGTGACGAAAAGAGAGCTGAGCTGGAAGGCACAACTCTCAATCTAATGGTCATGATCGAAATAACTAGATTGCAGGTACAAGTGCCCAAAATGGGTTTTCTCAAGAGGGTGACTGCCGTCTTCCTGAGACCGGGTGAGAAGCTCAGTCATCTGTGAGGAACTCTGACTACAGCCGCTGCTCCTTTGTGTCGAAAGGAGCCAGTTGAGGTAGTTTGGGCATCTGGTAAAGATTACCCCCTCATTAGGAAGGAGAATTTTTCTGGCATCTAGTAACTCATAATATACTGGATTGCTGTAGTGATTTTTAAATCTAAACTTTATTACAATAAAAATTATATATATAATTTGTATTAAGCACCAGAAAATGATAGCTCAGCGCTGGCTCCCCCCACTTTGTATAAAACAGTGGTTGGCGTATTTTCTGGACATAGTTATGCTTGAGCTCTCTACAGCAAGGATTAACAAAACCAAGTATAGGTATAAGGTTGTGTGATGTTTTTAAAAGTCTAAACCTGTACTATTATTGAAAGTTTACTTGTTTATTATCAATAAAAAATGTATCAAAACATTTTTTTTGTCTTCTCTTTTATAGAGAGACAAACTCAGATGCTGACCAGTTCCTTGCATTCAGTCAGGCCAAACACCATTAAGAGAAGTGAAACAAATAGCTAATAGCTAAAAAAAAAAGTGCAGCAGGAAACCTAAGTATTGCAAGATTCAAAGCATCTGTAATAGCAGATGTGCACCTCACCTCAACCTAGAGAAAACCACAACATGATATAAAGTGGAAGTATATGTTGTCAGTTTAACCTTTGCAGTCTCTGTGCACAAATTAGCATTTTGCTGTCAAATTTTGGAAATATCTGCAAAATTTCTAATGAGATTAATCAGCATTTCACGAAAACAAGTAATTTTCAAATCATTATACTTTATATTCTATCATGCAGACTGACTAGCCAAGTGGATATTATGCATACCATATCCTAACTGCAACATCCTCGGTTTGATTCAAGTTGACCACCTTTGTTGCACGTCATCCCCCGCCCCTCTCAAGGCATTTCCTTACTGTAGCCCATATAATGGCAAAATGCCAGAAAAATATTTGGTGAAAAAAAAAAAAAAAAGTAATCTTAATAAACTAATATAAAATGATATAATAAAATCAATTATATTTATTAAACTTAAAATTTTAATTTTTTTTTTTGTATAATCTTACAATTGTGACATCTTGACACAGCATTGCATCACTATGAAAAGTCATTCTTGGCAGCTTGTAAGTATTTGACAAGAAGTGTGCAGAGCAGTGTCCCTGTGTCATAACAAAAACATATTTGACTAAGTAGGGTCATTGGGGCCTACAATTTAGCTACTGACTGAATCAAAATAATACATAAACATTTTTAAGATCTGGAAAACGTGATGTCCCATCTCATTTTGCACTTTAGATATTAGTCAGAACTTTTTCCTACAAAAAGAAAGTAATTTGCTAATACACTGTGCTGTTTTGATATAACTAGATAGACTGCAGTGATGGTTGGTATCACTTCTGCAACGCATAAAAGCACAAACATGCACGCAGAGCTCTGCAAACTGCAATCTGTGTGTGCTTACAGGCCTGGTCCGAGTCACATTGCATCTTTTGAAGCTTGCAAATGTGGACTTGTGGTTCTGGGTATATAATCCGCAGTCACTGTGGTCTTTAACATGAACGTTTCGAAAGCATTCACAGGAAGTAACATGCCATAGGCTACATCTCACATGCAAGCCCACAAGCCCACCTAAAGCTTGGGTAGGGGTAGGTGTATTTTGCACGCCTTACACCTTGTCTTCCGTGGTGTGCAAACCAATTGTCATTTCTCGTACATAATGAGCTTGGGTGCATTGCTGATAATTGATTTGATCTGGCCGTATACATCAGCATCTTGTGATCCAGAAGAAATACAACGATCAGCTATCTTCTTATCAGCACTGGCAGGTAAAGTTTGTCTGTTTTTACATTAACATGCTTTATGTGACATATCTGTAAAATTGTTTATTGGATAAAAAGCTCAACAGCTGTTGAAATGAATTGACTACCACTGACCCTAACTTAAGTGTAGCTCTGAGTAATTCTAGACATGAGGTCAGGTCATTATTATTCCAGCTATTACAATAGGTTTAGATGTGGCTATTAGGTTTATAACACAATACGTTTCAAGTATTTGAATTCAATGTGCACTTTATCCTACTAATGGCTTTTAAAGACACAGTGATGGCTACATTGAGTCTGCTTTTTAAAAAGGAAGTCAATAAGAGAAAAGAAGAAGAAGAAGAAGAACTACTTTCATTTAAGTTTCCATATAACTACAACTTCCCTACCCTTTGTCCTGTGTGGATCCCTGGGAAAGGAAATTTAGTATCATTTCCTATGACACCCGTGTCTATAATGCATTGTAAAAATTCTTATAATGCATTATAATCTGCTTATAGCACTGTATAATTATAGTTTTTTTAAGAATATTCCTTGATCGTTTTATAATACATTATAAAGTATTTCATAGTGATTTGTAAGGTCAAGTATCATGATTCTCGCAAGGGTCATAGTGTACTATACTTACTATACTATACCTGTACTAATCTTTTATAAAACATGATTACTGTTATAATGCATAATAATGTGATTATAAGTTACTCTCAGTAGCCATGTAATGCATTATAGATAGGGGCATCATAGAAAGTGTTACAGGAATTCTCATTCCACTGCTTCTTTGATCTGTTCAAAATTGCTATGTAGAAAAGATGCATTGATGATGGTCATCAGTCAATTCAACAACCAATCAAACAGCATTTGATGGACAGCACAGTGACAACGGAGACAACCATTTATTGGAATCCTACAAAATCGTGAACCAGAAACTGTGCAGGAACAGCATTACTGTGATCAAGTTTCTAACTAAAGCTAGAAATCAGAAAGAACTTAAAGCAGTAGGATTACCTTACTATACAGCCCCCTGCATCTGGAACTCCCTTCCCCCGAATATCCGCAACACTGACTCTCTTTCAAGTTTCAAAACTCATCTTAAACACACCTTTTTAAACTGGCTTATTCACTTTGATCATATGTTCACATCAATTGTTGGTCTGACTTTTTTTTGCTTTTTAAATATGCCCTGTACTGTGTTTTTAACTTAGTACATTGATTTTTCTTGTAAGGTGACCTTGAGTGCTTTGAAAGCGCCTATAAATAAAATTATTGTTATTATTATTATTATTATTATTATTATTATTATTATTATTATTATTATTATTATTATTATTATTATAAATATTTATTATTTATTAATTTTCGTCCGAATCACATTTAGCAGGCATAGCCAGGACAATATCTTCCCCATTCATCACTTGATAACTTTTGCACATTCTGCCCTAGTATTAATTTCGTCAGACGAGACAAGACTAAATATGTTCGTTAACGACCTTTTTTTCTATAACTAAGAAGAGACGATGACAAGACTGCACCGATGTCCAATAACGCTGACTAAGACTAAATTAACATGCATTATTGTTGACGAAAAAAGATGAGACTAAAATGTTTTGCATAAAATAAAAAGTAAGATGAAATCTCACTTCATTTTTGTCTTCAATCATCTCTTCTTTTTCATTATGAGATAGAATATTCAGCTGTTACGGCACCGGTGCCTTAACGACCGTTATCTACCGGACCAGCAACGCGGATTTCAGCTGCGCTTCTCTCTGATGTTCCTAAACATCGCCGCATGTCATGGTAGTTAACACTACACTTTGCAGCAGGTAACGTTAGCCTACCGTTAGCTAGCAGCTGGAGTAAACACAGTTAAAATGCTGACAGCTAAACGGTGTAGAAGTTTGTCTGTATTTCACTGTAGGGGATTCCTGTAGCTGCCGTTGTCTGAAAAACAACAGAAACTGTTCACTTGAAACTCGTCTCGCCAGCCTCGTGCTGCATTCAGAGTTATTTTAAAATACCCTTTTCCCATCCAGTGGTTGTTTTTTTCCAAAACTTTACTGGTGAAATAAGGAAAAGGCTCGATATTTGGTCGCATTTTATGTACAAAAGAATCAGAATGTGTCATTATAACTATTTGACTGAAATGGTTATCAGAAATAATCTCAGAAATAATTTGTTATTTAAAAAAAGACTAAACTTGACTAAACTTGACTTAACAAAAAAATATATGTGAATGACTAAATATGACAAGGATATTTGGCACAAGACTAAGACTAAATTAAAAATAAGTGACAAAATTAACACTATTCTACCCAATGTTTTGACTCTTCAGACACTCAATACACACCCATGTACTGGTAAGAGATACACCATAAAACCCCTTGATATGCTGTACTATCACACATGTATATGGACTGAGATGTCTGTGTGGTTTGGTTTTTGTTGGCTAAACAAAAGAAAAACTAAAGATTTGTAAATTTGACTATAAAACTGTTATATGTGCACAAACGATGGACTATACAGTCGCAAAACATAATCTACAGGTGACCACGCCTTTGCAGAATCATTAGTTGTGACAAAGGGAAATTACATTATCAAGAATTATGATTGTTATATTGCCCTGGCCTCCAGCACTACTGTCCTATATCCTTTAACGGCCATCTAAAACTAACCTCAAGAACAGCCTTTTTTCACCTTTGTAACATTGCCAAAATTAGGAACATCCTATCTCAAAACGATGCTGAAAAACTAGTCCATGCATTCGTTACTTCCAGGTTGGACTTAAGTAATTCCTTACTATCAGGATGCTCAAATAAAAACCTTAAGACTCAGATCCAGAATGCTGCAACGCGTGTTCTGACAAGAACTAAGAAAAGAGATCATATTTCTCCTGTATTAGCTTCCTGTAAAATCCAGGATTGAATTTAAAATCCTTCTCCTGACCTACAAAGCTCTAAATGGTCAAGCACCATCATATCTAGAAGAGCTCTTAGTACCTTATTGCCCCACTAGAGCATTGCGCTCCACGAATGCAGAGTTACTTATGGTTCCTAGAGTCTCTAAAAGTAGACTGGGGGCCAGAGCCGACAGCTATCAGGCTCCTCTCCTGTGGAACCAGCTCCCAGTCTGGGTCCGGGGGGCAGACACCGTCACCACATTTAAGAGTAAACTTAAAACTCTCCTCTTCAATAAAGCTTATGGTTAGGGAGTGAGGAGTCGCAGTGTCCGCCTAACCCGGCCCACCTGCTTCTTGTCATAGTCGTCCGATTCATCTACCAAATAATCAATGATACAATCAACGTAGGGGGAGACGGGCCAGTACAGCCTGATCCGGTTGGGGAGAGTTCTAGCCTGACCAGACTCCTCTACTTAACCTGTCTCTCTTAATTATGCTGTTTTTTGACTGCTGGGGGGGACTTCCTTTGACACACTGAGCTTCTCTCTCCTCTCTCTTTCCATCTGTGTGCTTCCATGTTCCAGAAATGCTTGTTACTAACCTAGCTCTGGGGAGCTTATTCCCTGGAGTCCATATGTTTTCTTTTTGCCCAGCATGTTTCCTTGGATTAGGGTGGCCCCTAAATCATGGTTGCAGCCTGTTGCCGTGGTCTTGCTGCGCGCACTGCTATGCCCTGTGACACCTCCTACGCTCTGCAGTGCCCTGCTACGTCCTGCTTCATGGTCCTGCTGCATCCTACTACGCCCTGCTGTGCTCTGCTACGTCCTGGGACACCCTGCAGTGCCCTGCTATGCCATGAACTACTACAAATACTATTTCTAGTCACTGATCCATTATCTTTATTGTGACTATTATTGCCACCGTTCATCACACCCCCAACTGGGACCGTCCTACACCGCCTACAAGAGCCTGGGTCTGTCTGAGGTTTCTTCTTGAGAGGGAGTTTTCCTCGCCACTGTCGCACCACATGCTTGCTCTTGGGGGAATTACTGGAATTGTTGGGTCTTTGTAAATTATAGAGTGTGGTCTAGATCTACTCTATCTGTAAAGTGTCTTGAGATAACTCTTGTTATGAATTGATACTATAAATAAAATTGAATTGAATTTAATTATAAAGCTTATGATTTAGTGGCATAGGTCTTTAATGACTGAGATGCAAGCATGCAAAAACACCAACATGTTTACTTCTCTGCTTACAAAGACATTTATTAAATATACTACAGTTACAAGTATTAAACACTACAATAACAATATTTTACAAACAAGACAAGAGGAAAAGGGAAAACTGATATACAAAGCTATGGCTATGAATGACTAGGAATGTTGCAGCTATCTATTTTTAGGTTGGTATGAGAGACCTGATAAACAGATGAGATGACTGTTACCTGAGAAGCAGCAAGTCAAATCAACAGGTACAACAGCTTAGTTCTGAATTGCCAAAATTGAAGTTACAAAATATAAAAGGCACCAGGGTTTAAGCAAGTTGATGAGGTTTTTGTAGAAATACAGGCTTCTCCTTGGGGTGGCTTCTCATGGACAATGGAGTTAGATGTGCTGGGGTGAGAAGCTGGAGTGTGGATCTGATTAGTAACTCGGTCGGTCCGGATTTTAAAAGTTCCCATTGGAAGAGAGCTCCTGGTTTAATCTCTCCTAGTTTCTTAACTCATGACTCATTCACCTCCTAATTTCCAAATCACATCTTCAAACTAGAAAAGAGCAAGCTTCCACCCAGAATGGCAAAAGGGCAGGAAGACAGAACATAAGGCAAAAAGCAAAACAAAAGAGCAGCAAGTGAAAAACCAAGGCTAGAAAGCATGGTTTCTCAGATAAGAGATTTTAAAGTTTCAGTCTGCCCACCCAGAAGGTTCATCCTGGCCAATCACAGGGATTTGAGAGTTCAGGAGGAAGGGGGAGTCAATCCTCCCCTCCTGTTCATGGACAGGCAGGTTTAACTCCTGAATGTTACTCTAGTCTGCACCTCTAAATCTGAGGCCATGGTTCTCAGCAGGAAACCGATGGAGGCTTACTTTGGGTCTCTTCCTGAGACAGGGTGAGAAGCTGAGTCATCTGTGAGGAAATCAGACTACAGCCGCTGCTCCTTTGCGTCGAAAGGAGCTAGTTTAGTTTGGGCATCTGGTAAAGATTACCCCTGGGCGCCTCACTAGGAAGGAGAATTTTTCTGGCATGTAGTAACTCATAATATACCGCTGGTACGACCTTTGCATCGACTTTTTAAAAAGATATACTCAAAAATCTAAGCATAACACCATGGGATGGGGGAGGGTGGGGATGTTTGTTCTGCATTTGTGAGGTATAAGGTTTTGTGATTTTTTAAAAAGTCTAAACCTGTACTATTATTGAAAGTTTACCTGTTTATTATCAATAAATAATTGATCTAAAAAAAAACAAATCTATGCATAAAAAAGGATTTAAATAAATCACAGAAATTCACTGGATTAGATAGTTGGTTTTTTTTACCATTAATGGGAAACAAACCAATTATTGAATGTGGATTTACCATATCAACATTGCAATCAAACTGAACTGTAAATCTGATCTGTGTGGCTCTATTGCTTATTTCTTCAGAAAGTAGGTCATGTTTTTTTTGTTTTTTTTCCAGGAAGCTCACCATGGCTACAACCATCCCTGCTGTTGTTGCTTTCAGTGGAATAAGTGAGAATCCAAAAGACTTACCAAGGTAAGATTAAACCTACAGTTTACATACATACCACTATATTTTGTTCTTTAATGCTTAAATCACTTAATCATAAATTCTATGAGGCTTCTTTTTCAGTCTGTGCCTCCTTAGCTTCCACTGTTGCACTTTACTTCAAGCCTAGTATAAGACTTTTTATAAGCAGCTAGCTAAGCATTTCAGTTTCAATCTAGTAGTTTACTTCTAATATGTGTTTTTCCCTACCATCTATTTTACTGACATGCATTTCTGAATTGGGCTGCAAGAACATTTTTGTTGCTTTTGTTTAACAGTGCAGCTTATCTTACTTAAAAGGTTTCAATTTGTATTGTATTCCCAACAGCTATGTTAAGCAAGATTGTGGTAGATCAAATAAACTGACCTGAAACAATTGGAACATCCTAATCATTCATTTCCCCTTGTTGGTTTTGTTCCTCTGTCTGTTTCTTACCAGCTCTACTACAGCACCCTTCACTAGTAGCATCACTGTAAGCTTCCCAGAATACTACAGTTACTATGACTACCCTGAGGGTGACTTCGGGAGGTGTGTGTATGAGCGTTATGGAGCCAATTTTATTCCCACCCTCTATGCCAGTTTCTTCCTCCTGGGCCTTCTGGGTAACTCTTTGGTCATCTGGGTCATTGCTTGTGGCGTGCGACTCCGCAGCATGACCGACGTGTGCCTCCTAAACTTGGCTGTTGCTGACCTTCTCTTGGTGTGTACCCTTCCCTTCCTAGCCCACCAAGCCCGGGACCAGTGGCTGTTTGGGGATGCTATGTGCAAAGCGGTCCTTGGTATTTATAATATAGTTTTTTACAGTGGGATCTTTTTCATCACTCTAATGAGCATTGACCGGTACTTGGCTATAGTACAGGCCATTTACGCTATGAGAGTACGGACAAGGTCCTTTGGAATGATCGCAGCGGCTGTTACATGGGTGGCTGGATTTTTGGCTTCTTTCCCTGAAATTATCTTCCTCAAAGAGCAGCCTGGTGTGAATACTAATATGACTCAGTTTTTCTGCTACCCTGTATATTCCACAGCAACTTCGAATGACAACACCACTTCATCCAACTCTCACATCTGGAGCATCTTCAGCCTTTTTAAAATGAACTTTTTGGGTCTATTTGTCCCGGTAGTCATCATGGGTTTCTGCTACTCACAGATTGTCTGGAGGTTGCTGCACAGCCCGTCATCCAAGAAACAAGCCATCCGTTTAGTGCTCATAGTGGTAGTTGTTTTCTTCTGCTGCTGGATCCCCTACAACATTGCATCCTTCTTCAAAGCACTGGAGCTATTGCACATCTATACAGAATGTGAAAGCAGCAAAGCCATCAGATTGGCTTTACAAGTCACTGAGGCCATTGCCTACTCTCACAGCTGCCTCAACCCCATCCTGTATGTGTTTGTTGGGGAGAAGTTCAGGAGGCACCTGCTAAGGTTGATAAACAGGGCTCCTTGCAGGCTGTGTCAGATGGTCAAAGCCTGCATACCCCAGGACAGAATCAATGGGTCAGTCTACTCACAGACCACCAGCCTGGACGAGAGGAGCACTGCTGTGTAAAGTGTGTTCCATAGACGGTATAAAGGTGGGTTGTTATTTCTGTCTGTGTGGTCATCTCCACAATGAGGGAATTTCTTGTGAAGTCAAATAGTCAAGTTGAGAAACAATTCTTGCTAATTCTGACTTCTTATGGGCCATTTTAGGACTTCAGTTCATTTTTCACTCAGTTGGCTTTAGGTTGATTTTGAGTTTTGGAAATGTATGAATATGACAAAATACATGTGACAATGTATCTTAAATCTTATGGTATGATTATGTAATCGAGTAATACAAACACAGTGTACCCGTGTATAAAAGTAAAAGGTATATATCTTTATACTTTTATAAGTTCTATAGACTACATAAGAATGTACAATGGAAATGTACTGTAAATATGGTTCCGGATATGCAAGATCTTTAAAAGAGTTGATGAAGCAGATTGTATCTGCAATTTTAAAGGTCAAAAATAGTCCTGAAATAAATGTCTTATCTTTTTTGAGAGACAAACTCAGATGCTGACCAGTTCCTTGCAGTTCAAACACCAGTAAGAGAATTGAAACAAATAGCTAAACATGGCTAATAGCAAAAAGAAGAAAAAAAAGCTTTTGCAAGTATTGCAAGTTTCAAAGCATCTGTAATAGCAGATATGCACCTCACCTCAACCTAGAGAAAACCACAACATGATAGAAGCGGAAGTATATGTTGTCAGTTTAACCTTTGCAGTCTCTGAACGAATTAGCATTTTGCTGTCAAATTTTGGAAATATCTCTGCAAAATTTCTAATGATTAATCAGCATTTCACCAAAACAAGTCATTTCAAATCATTATACTCTATATTCTATCATGCAGATTAACTAGCCAAGGGGATATTATGCATAACATATCCTAACTACAACATCCTTGGTTTGATTCAAGTTGGCTACCTTTGTGGCACGTCATTCTCCCCCCCACCCCCTCCCTCTCAAGGCATTTCCTTACTGTAGCCCACATAATGGCAAAATGCCAAAACATTATTTGGTGAAAAAAAATAAAAAAACTCAGTCAAGACATGCAACTGTTTTCACACCCTACAGTCTAACCTTCAGTAATAAACTGACTTTGACATGTAAAATTGGTGAAGTGCCCCTTTAAAAGTACACATTTTCATTAATGACAGTAGTATGTGTTGCCTTGGTCCCAGTGACCAAGGACAACAAGGATATTACCCGTTTACTTTGTTGAAATTGCTCTCTAAACAGGGTAATACAGCACCTGTTCTTGTTTGTACGCATTTTGGTCAGCAAACTGTGTTTAATGTGCTAGAAATAAACTTTACTTACTATTTCTTTGTTGAGAATTGCTCTCTAAACCCCGTTTCTTGTAAGGGAAGTACATAATCCTTGTGTTGTCCTTCGGTCACTGGGACCCGAAGGACCCTAAGGGATACTGGTTGAAAACCCACCTGAATTTACGGAGTGGCCCCTAAATGCTAGTGCAGTCAGTAAGGCAAACCATAATTTCCAGGTGGGGCAGTTTCAAAATTATCATTGGCTGAATTTAGAACTGCAAAAATGAATCAATTTGTTGTCAACTGTTACTGAGAAGGTTTGAGAGAGATGTGTAGATGGCTGGCTTGAGACCAGTGGAGGCGTCGTTGACTGGACAGTTCAGTCACTTTTAATTCCACAATTTTCTTATATTCCAAGTAATATCAAGTTAACAAGTATGGGTGTGTGTGGGTGTGTGTGGTTTCTGAGGGTGAAAGGATATGGGATATAATTAGCTTCACAATGCCACAATACAAGGCCACAATTAATTTGGATGACAAACAATACATACATTATCTGCTCTGTTATTAAACTAACAATTAATATAACTAATCAAATGCACATTTTTTACACAGGTAACTCAAATGAGCAATGCAAACCAATTTCAACTGTTCAATATAACAGCACCTTTAAACAGCACACAAACAGAAAGGAAGCAATATAAAAGCACCTTAACGGCACAAACAGAAAGGAATGCAAGATTGGCACTTGCCTTATAATTACATTAGCACTTTTCATTTCATCAAAGTAAAAACGTATGAAACATACATAGCTCAATAACGCACGCAAGGTAGGAGACACAGCATTTCCAGCAGCAAAGATTTCTCCATGTGGTTTGAACAAAGGGAAGGGCTGTGTGCACAGGTGCTGTCTAATAAAGTCTGTGGCTGATTGAGGCTAATTAGTTGAAGGTGTAACTTATTTGTTGTGTGTAATTATTTGTTTAAATGTTTATGTCTCTATTCTGTTATAAAGAGAAGCATCATATTGTAGCATCTGTTGTTGTTTTTTGAAGTTATGTTTAATGTGTCATATTATTTTTAACACAATATTATTATAAAAAAAACAAATAAATATTCTTTGGTTTTTATTCTTAATACTGATACGTTGCTTTTTTTTGCATGAATCTCCATTTGAGGATTATATTTTGGCCCTTTTTTAAAGGTCCCATGGAATGAAAATTTCACTTTATGAGGTTTTTTAACGTTAATATGAGTTCCCCCAGCCTGCCTATGGTCCCCAAGTGCAGAAATGGCGATAGGTGTAAACTGAGCCCTGGGTAACTTAACCTGGCCTAGCCTTTAACTGTTCATTTGTTATACTGAAGTTACATTGTTTAAACTGTATGACAATCTATATAAGAATATAAAGAGAAATTTCCTATTTTATCTGCTTTTATATGTTTAACTGTTTTAACTGCTGTTTAATGTTTAATTTCTTGTACTGCACTGTAACTTTTATTCTCGTATCTTATCTGTTTTTTATGTAAAGCACTTTGAATTGCCCTGCTGAAATGTGCTATACAAATAAAGCTGCCTTGCCTTGCCCTGGGTATCCTGCTCTGCCTTTGAGAAAATGAAAGCTCAGATGGGCCGATCTGGAATCTTCCTCCTTATGAGGTCATAAGGAGCAGGGTTACCTCCCCTTTCTCTGCTTTGCCCACCCAGAGAATTTGGCCCACCCATGAGAGAGAGACATCATGGCTTTCAAAGGAGCAAAGTCGCAGTTGGTCAAGGCCACACCCCCACCCCTCCCCCTTGCCCCCCCCCTCTCCTCCTCAATAAATGGCACATACACACTCATTGTGGGACTGGCTCTAGTGGCTGTAATTTTGCACCAAGGCTGAATTTTGGGAAAGAGACTTCAGATACAGTATTAGGGGACCACTAAGGCCTATATAAAAGCACCCAAAGAACACCATGTCATGGGACCTTTAAACTTTATCCACAATATAAAATGTTTCTACTGCAGCCTTGTGACATCAGTTCTCTGGACTCTAGCCTCATTCATGAGGATGTGCTTGTCATGAAAAGAAATCTAACAATTAATTGAGCAGATTATGAATATATTTGGATGACTCACTGGTAATATTGCTTGGGGATTTGCAGCCTGTTATGATAAATTATACAACCGATTTCCTGAGTTTAGCCTCGCTAGAATTAGTCAAAAAAGAGAAAAACCTCGACAATTCAACAAAAATAGCAGACAATTGCGTAAACAAGCAATATTAAGTCATTTTAACTATTTGACTGAAATGGTTATCAGAAATAATCTCATAAATAATTTTATTATTTAAAAAAAGACTAAAATGTTTTGACTAAAACTAGACTAAAATTACGAGACATTTAGTCGACTAAAACTTGACTAACAAAAAAAGATATGTGAATAACTAAATATGACTAAAACTAACAAGGATATTTGGCACGACTAAATTAAAAATAAGTGACAAAATTAACACTATTCTGCCCAATGTTTTGACTCTTCAGACACTTAATACACACCCATGTACTGGTAAGAGATACACCATAAAACCCCTTGATATGCTGTACTATCACACATGTATATGGACTGAAAGGTCTGTGTGGTTTGGTTTTTGTTGGCCAAACAAAACTAAATATTTGTAAATTTTACCATAAAACTGTTATATGTGCACAAACTATGGACTATGCCGTTGCAAAACATAACCTACAGGTGACCACGCCTTTGCAGAATCATTAAGCTGTAACAATGGGAAATGCCATTATCAAGAATTATGATTGTTATAAAGCTTATGATTTAGTGGCATAGGTCTTTAATGACTGAGATGCAAACATGCAAAAACACCAACACGTTTACTTCTCTGCTTATAAACACTTTTATTAAATATACTACAGTTACAAGTATTAAACACTACAATAACAACATTTTACAAACAAGACAAGAGGAAAAGGGAAAACTGATACAAAAAAGCTATGGCTATGAATGACTAGGAATGTTGCAGCTATCTATTGGTAGGTTGGTATGAGAGACCTGATAAACAGATGAGATGACTGTTACCTGAGAAGCAGCAAGTCAAATCAACAGGTACAACAGCTTAGCTCTGAATTGCCAAATTGAAGTTACAAAATATAAAAGGTAGGCTAGCTACTGTTGAACGAGGTAGAGCTTAGAAAGGGCCCAAAAAAGGCCCGGCCCGGCCCGGCCCGACACATTAACTGGAATTATGAGCCCAAGCCCGATTTCAACCCGACACTTTTTTAATACGTGGGCCGTTATAACTGACGTTCTCAACTAGGCTACAATTCAGAGTTGTTTGAACTACAGAAATCTGTTTAGAATTATCTTAATGAATAATGCAACAAGAGCGAAACATGTAAACTGCGCTGTTTATTCAGAATGGAACGGATCGCAAATGGATCTGAATGAAGAAACGTAAAAAAAAAAAAAACTCAACGTATTTCTCTGTGAGGGCTTGCCTCGCCCTCAGGGCTAGCCTATGCTTGGAGAAGTAACAAAAGAGGACGTTGAAGGCTGGCTATCATCTTTTCTGCCCAACGAGCCTGCTTCATGTGTCTGTTCATCATCCAAGTCCCCGTTTTATTTGCTGTCATAGGCGAGCAGCGTGCCGCACTTAATGAACTCGACAAAGCCGACACATATGTTGTCACTGCCCACGACTTGTTTAAAATGGTTACATACCTCCGACTTTCCTCCAAACTTACTCAAAGGTAATTCTCCTGTTTTTCTTTTTTCTTTACATCCTCAAGCTCCATGTTGCACTTAAGCTTCACAATACAGGCCCGCAGCCCCGGTGTGATGCGTGCGAAACGGGTGGCGCATGACACATGTTGCATTTAACTGTACTGTAGTCCAACTTGTGTAACTTTTTGGACACATTTGTTACTTTGGCCTAAATATAGCCTATATAGATAATATTTCTGATTATGGCATAGCTTTCTCCCCACCCAATTAGGCTATAGTAATGATAAAAAAAACACACAAATGCTTGATCAAGGGCCCGCCCGGCCCGAGGATAGTGGTGGAAAATAACGGCCGAGCACCTCGGGTCGGGCTCGGGCAGAGAATCTAAACTCTAGAACGAGGGTTCAGTTGAAAACCCCAAAACAGCTAACCCTATAGGCTACTACTGCTGTGAAATGTGTAACATATAGAGATGGAAAAAGGCACATTTCATTTTTGTGCCTTCTGCCTCTTGTCTACGTGTCTTTGGCTCATATGTGCATTAACATATTCTTCTATGTGACCTTTTGGCCTGTGTATTTGTATTGGCTTATGTTACCCTACATGGGCATAAACCTTGCTGCTGGGAGTGAACCAAAAAATGTACATAAATAAGCGAGTTTTGCCAGCAAAATTCTCTTGTGTGGTTAGGGCACCTTGCTCTTCGGACACAAGAGTTTTAGTAGGCTACTTCAGCATTTACAGAAGTTGCTCACTGAATTTACTAGGTTCGGGACTTTGTTCATTTTTTCATTTTTGTTCAACTTAGCTTATTTTTTGTTTTGTTTTCTCTGCTTCATATAAAATAAAAATACCTGAGCTCGTGTTGAGCTAGGGAACCAAAAACCCATGAATTTTTGTGCCTTTTTTGGAAGACTTTCTCTTATTTCCTTCACACCTGCCGTACGGGCAGGGGACAACCTACTTGAGGACAGCTCAGACTCCTCTTTAACCGCCCGTGGCGAGTTGCAGCCCGGCAGGGACCGATCTTGACAGTCAGACCTCCTGTTATCTCTCAGCGGAGTGCATTTCCCTACCCGCTCGGCCGGTCAGAACCCCGAGCGCTTGGCCTCTCTCAATGCGGTGACCAGGGCTAGCGGGCGTCCTTTGGAAGGAAGGGACCTTTGGTGATCCTGAGAGGAGCGGCCTTAAAACCGTGAGTACTTAAGAAAAATCATTTGGTTATAAAGATTCCCTCGGGCAGTGCTTTTCATACACAGGGGGTTAAGAACCCGTTAGTAGGGAACATCTAGGGTGGTAATCGAAGCCTCTTGCCTTGCCTCCGGGTTCCCTGACCCGTGCGAGGGCCCTTTAATACGGGCGTGTGTGTCTCTCTAATAAACTAAAAGCAGGGAAGTATCTGAAATAACTCCTTTTAATATAGACCAAAACATCCGCTCCGCTGACAGTGACTGGTGTTGCTGTACGGCAGAAGAGGGCATAGTAGACACGAGGGTTATCGAGGGGAAAGCATGAAGGGAGTTGGCTTTTGATGAAAAAGTGATACAAAGCCTCGGTAACAGTCACATCGCTCGTCAATACAGGGTTTAAGCAAGTTGATGAGGGTTTTGTAGAAATAGAGGGTTTTTTGTGGGGGGGGGGGTGGGGGAAAAAAGGGGGGGGGGGGGGGGGGGGAGAAAAGGGTTTGTTTTTTTTTTTTTTTGCGGCCGCCCCCCCCCCCTGGTTTAATCTCTCCTAGTTTCTTAACTCATGACTCATTCACCTCCTAATTTCCAAATCACAACTTCAAACTAGAAAAGAGCAAGTCTCCACCCAGAATGGCAAAAGGGAAGGAAGCATGAATAAAGAAAAAATAAGGCAAAAAGCAGAACAAAAGAGCAGCAAGCGAAAAACCAAGGCTAGAAAGCATGGTTTCTCAGATAAGAGATTATTTTAAAGTTTCAGTCTGCCCACCCAGAAGGTTCATCCTGGCCAATCACAGGGATTTGAGAGTTTAGGGGGAAGGGGGAGGAGTCAATCCTCCCCTCCTGTCCATGGACCATAGACAGTATATAATGGACCAACAGATCCCGTTGCTCTGGACGGAGACCAATGAAGGATATTAGAAGGACTTTTCTGGTGAGGGCTGAGTGTTACTGCGCAGCCTCCAACTGAGAGAGATGATGTAAATGTGACGTGAGCAACCTGTCTGAAAGTTGGAAGTCTTCTGGTAGCTGTGCCAAGAGAAATCTCAATCATTCCCAATCTTGCAGACGGAGAACGTCTACATACTCCAAAGGTACATTTCCACTTCTAAAAATCGTTGAAGGAAAAAGATTTTATTTTTTTTATCTGAACATTAAGCCATATGAAGGACATGTTACGCTATGAGAAACACATATCATGCCATCTCAGCATGTTTTTATGCCTGAATAAAAGACATTTTTCACCCCGTAAAATGTCAGGCCCTGTCACAGACAAATTTCTAAATGTTAGAAAGGTTTCCTAATGACCTTCCTTGATACAAAACACATTTTCTTATTGATCACATGCCCCTGATTGTATCTGACATGGTTTTGTAACTCATATAAGAAATATGTGACTTTGTGGTTAAATTTAGTGGATGGTAAGCACAGAATAACCGCCAGCTACTCATACGATTGTAAAAAATCTTCCTTTACATCCCAGAGTTTTACAAATATGCAATAGTGGATACATACCCCTGCATTCATGTACACATTTAAAGAGATTAATTCATGAATAATTTCTTAAATAGTCCAATTTTATATCATAATGTGATGTGTGACAGGACTGACTGTGACGTGACAGGATTGACTTTATGGATTTTGTTGATGCAGGACAATCTATTTAATTAAGTTTTAGTAAGTATTCCTATTTGGAATTATTATTATTTTAATGTTAATGTTATGATACTAACATGGTCATGTTCAGCCAATATAATATAATATGATATATAAAATAGTGTCACACAGGGCCGTTACCAGCTGTGAAAGGGCCTGACAGTAGGCCATTTTCACTGCCATTACTCAGCATGCTAGCTTCCTAGCATCAAAATTGTTAGCTTGCAAGCAAGGCATTTCAGTAACATTTTTAGACATGTTTTGGTTTTCCAAAACTTTCATTGTTTTCTAGGATATTTTAGTGTGACAGCGCATGACCCTTTAGCTCGTCCTCCTCAAACAAAAATGCAAAAACAAGCTTTAAAAATCATTAAAGCGATTAGATTAAAACTCACCCTTTATCAGTGTCAGCATCAACTCAGTCAAATGATGTCACGTCCTCTGAGTCATAACCTTAAAGGTGTATTACACACTTTTTATGTCGTTTTTTATGTAACATGACAGGGCTGACCGAAAACATTTTAATGTTTTTTATTAATTAATGTAAATGATAACAACTTAAACTTTTAATGAATACTGATTTTTTTTCTAAATAACAGTTTTCAGAATAACACAATTACGGACGAGGTATTTAAAATTTGGCTGAGGACAGACCATTTTTCAGGATTTGTAATTTTCAAAAGTGTTTTTAAGCTCGACGGTGTTTTTTGCCCCCAACTGCTCCTTCCAGGCAGCGCTGCGACCGCTGACTTCAAGGCACCTAACCCTAACCTTAACCTTAACCTTAACCTTAACCTTAACCTTAACCCTAACCATAACTATAACCAGTGCCTCCCAACGGTGCCTTCCAGGCAGTGCTGCCTGGAAGGCACTGTTGGGGGCAAAAAACACAGATAAACTGTTTTTAATTAAGAATTAAACATCTAAGGACCTAATAAATTACATATTCCTTTAAAGCGCAACTCAGAGAAATCACCCATTTAGTAATTTTTTTGTCAGTTTTGGATTATACAAGTTTTATTCATTGTAACAATTCCAGGACAGATAATGTATGTTTCTGGTAGAATGTCCTAAGGAGTTAACATGGGCACAGGCTAATAATTGCTAACTAAAATGCTAGTTACCATTAGTTATTAAACTTAAACAGCTAATGTAAGTCGAAACTGCCTGCGAGCTTCTCCTGTACTGTACGGTAATTCCTCTACTATGTGACAGTAGATTGCGTGGTTATAACACAATCGTTAGCCTAATTTTATAAAAACATCTGCTACGGAGCCGTAACGTGAGATACAAGGTAATGGAGCCTTTTATACATTGTTGCGTTTCTTTAGAAATAAACAATGGACAAATGAAGTCTTTAAACGCTTCAGATGTCAAGTTATTCGCTGTCAAAGTGACGTCAAAATGAATGGCAGTCAATCGAATGCTAACGTCGGGTGATCGTTTGGTACCATCAAAATTGCGCCATAGGAGGTTCGAGTTCTGAAGCGAAGCTTACCCCCTTGCCATGGACAGGCAGGTTTAACTCCTGAATGTTACTCTAGTCTGCACCTCTAAATCTGAGGCCATGGTTCTCAGCAGGAAACCGATGGAGGCTTACTTTGGGTAGGGAATGAGTCGTTAACCCAAGTGAAGGAGTTCAAGTACATCATGGTCTTCTTTGCAAGTGAGGGGACAATGGAGCAGGAGACTGGCCAGAGAATCCGAGCAGCTGGGGCTATTGCATTCGCTTTACCGCACCGTTGTGATGAAAAGAGAGCTGAGCTGGAAGGCACAACTCTCGATCTACTGGTCATGACCGACATAACTAGATTGCAGGTACAAGCGCCCAAAATGGGTTTTCTCAAGAGGGTGACTGGTGTCTTCCTGAGACAGGGTCAGAAGCTGAGTCATCCGTGAGGAACTCGGACTACAGCCGCTGTTCCTTTGTGTCGAAAGGAGCTAGTTTAGTTTGGGCATCTGGTAAAGATTACCCCTGGGCGCCTCATTAGGATGGAGAATTTTTCTGGCATCTAGTAACTCATAATATACTGGATTGCTGTAGAACTGGTTTGCATGTATGTGGCACTGGACGTTCAGCTCTGGTACGACTATTGCATCGACTTTTGAATAAGATATACTCAAAAATCTAAGCATAACTCCATGGGATGGGGGAGGGTGGGGATGTTTGTTCTCTATTTGTGAGGTATAAGGTTTTGTGATGTTTTTAAAAGTCTAAACCTGTACTATTATCGACAGTTTACCTGTTTATTATCAATAAAAAATGTATCTAAAAAAAATCTATGCATAAAAAAGGATTTAAATAAATCACAGAAATTCACTGGATTAGATATTGTTTTTTTTACCATCAATGGGTAACAAACCAATTATTGAATGTGGATTTACCATATCAACATTGCAATAAAACTCAAAAACATTTAAACTGTGTTTAAATTGTAAAAATAAATCTGATCTGTGTGGCTCTATTGTTTATTTCTTCAGAAAGTAGGTCATGTTTTTTTTTTCTTTTTTCAGGAAGCTCGCCATGGCTACAACCATCCCTGCTGTTGTTGCTTTCAGTGGAATAAATACAAATCCAAAAGACTTACCAAGGTAAGATTAAACCTACAGTTTACACACATACCACTATATTTTGTTTTTTAATGCTTAAATCACTTTGTCATAAATTCTATGAGGCTTCTTTTTCAGTCTGTGCATCCTTAGCTTCCACTGTTGCACTTTCCTTTCAGCCTAGTATAAGACTTTTTATAAGCAGCTAGCTAAGCATTTCAGTTTCAATCTAGTACTTTATTTCTAATATGTATTTTGCCCTACCATCTATTTTACTGACATGCATTTCTGAATTGGGCTGCAAGAACTAAACTACATTATTTGTGTTGCTTTTGTTTAACAGTGCAGCTTATCTTACTTAACATGTTTCAATTTGTATTGTACTCCCAACAGCTATGTTAAGCAAGATTGTGGTAGATCCAATAAACTGACCTGAAACAATTGGAACATCCTAATCATTCATTTCCCCTTGTTGGTTTTGTTCCTCTGTCTGTTTCTTACCAGATCTACTACAGCACCCTTCACTAGTAGCATCACTGTAAGCTTCCCAGAATACTACAGTTACTATGACTACCCTGAGGGTGACTTCGGGAGGTGTGTGTATGAGCGGTATGGGGCCAATTTTATTCCCACCCTCTACGCCAGTTTCTTCCTCCTGGGCCTTCTGGGTAACTCTTTGGTCATCTGGGTCATTGCTTGTGGCGTGCGACTCCGCAGCATGACCGACGTGTGCCTCCTAAACTTGGCTGTTGCTGACCTTCTCTTGGTGTGTACCCTTCCCTTCCTTGCCCACCAAGCCCGGGACCAGTGGCTGTTTGGGGATGCTATGTGCAAAGTGGTCCTTGGTATTTATAATATAGTTTTTTACAGTAGGATCTTCTTCATCACTCTAATGAGCATTGACCGGTACTTGGCTATAGTACAGGCCATTTACGCTATGAGAGTACGGACAAAGTCCTTTGGAATGATCGCAGCGGCTGTTACATGGGTGGCTGGATTTTTGGCTTCTTTCCCTGAAATGATCTTCCTCAAAGAGCAGCCTGGTGTGAATACTAATATGACTCAGTTTTTCTGCTACCCTGTATATCCCACAGCAACTTCGAATGATGCCACCACTTCATCCAACTCTCACATCTGGAGCATCTTCAGCCTTTTTAAAATGAACTTTTTGGGTCTATTTGTCCCGGTAGTCATCATGGGTTTCTGCTACTCACAGATTGTCTGGAGGCTGCTGCACAGCCCGTCATCCAAGAAACAAGCCATCCGTTTAGTGCTCATAGTGGTAGTTGTTTTCTTCTGCTGCTGGATCCCCTACAACATTGCATCCTTCTTCAAAGCACTGGAGCTATTGCACATCTATACAGAATGTGAAAGCAGCAAAGCCATCAGATTGGCTTTACAAGTCACTGAGGTCATTGCCTACTCTCACAGCTGCCTCAACCCCATCCTGTATGTGTTTGTTGGGGAGAAGTTCAGGAGGCACCTGCTAAGGTTGATAAACAGGGCTCCCTGCAGGCTGTGTCAGATGGTCAAAGCCTGCATACCCCAGGACAGAATCAATGGGTCAGTCTACTCACAGACCACCAGCCTGGGCGAGAGGAGCACTGCTGTGTAAAGTGTGTTCCATAGACGGTATAAAGGTGGGTTGTTATTTCTGTCTGTGTGGTCATCTCCACAATGAGGGAATTTCTTGTGAAGTCAAATAGTCAAGTTGAGAAACAATTCTTGCTAATTCTGACTTCTTATGGGCTATTTTAGGACTTCAGTTCATTTTTCACTCACAATTGGCTTTAGGTTGATTTTGAGTTTTGGAAATGTAAGAATATAACAAAATACATGTGACAATGTGAGACACAAGCCTGAATCTTAAATCCTATGGTATGATTTTGTAATAGAGTAACATGCCAACACAGTGTACCCGTGTATAAATGTAAAGGTATATATCTTTATACTTTTATAAGTTCTATAGACTACATAAGAATGTACAATGGAAATGTACTGTAAATATGGTTCCGGATAGACAAGATCTTTAACAGAGTTGATGAAGCAGATTGTATCTGCAATTTTAAAGGTCAGAAATAGTCCTGAAATACATTTTTTCTTCTCTTTTTTTAGAGAGACAAACTCAGATGCTGACCAGTTCCTTGCATTCAGTCAGGCCAAAACACCATTAAGAGAAGTGAAACAAATAGCTAATAGCTAAAAAAAAAAGTGCAGCTGGAAACCTAAGTATTGTAAGTTTCAAAGCATCTGTAATAGCAGATGTGCACCTCACCTCAACCTAGAGAAAACCACAACATGATAGAAGCGGAAGTATATGTTATCAGTTTAATCTTTGCAGTCTCTGTGCACAAATTAGCATTTTGCTGTCAAATTTTGGAAATATCTCTGCAAAATTTCTAATGAGATTAATCAGCACTTCACCAAAACAAGTCATTTTCAAATCATTATACTCTATATTCTATCATGCAGACTGACTAGCCATGTGAATAATATGCATACCATATCTTAACTGCAACATCCTTGGTTTCATTCAAGTTGACCACCTTTGTTGCACGTCATCCCCTCCTCCTCCCCTCCCCCCCCCCTCTCTCAAGGCATTTTCTTACTGTAGCCCACATAATGGCAAAATGCCAAAAATAATGAAGTGAAAAAAAACTCAGAGCCAAGACATGCAACTGTTTTCACACCCTACGGTCTAACCTTCAGTAATAAACTGACTTTGACATGTAAAATTGGTGAAGTGCCCCTTTAAAAGTACACATTCTCATTAATGACAGTAGTATACTGGTCGAAAACCCACCTGAATTTACGGAGTGGCCCCTAAATGCTAGTGCAGTCAGTAAGGCAAACCATCATTTCTAGGTGGGGCAGTTTCAAAATTTTCATTGGCTAAATTTAGAACTGCAAAAATGAATCAATTTGTTGTCAACTGTTACAGTAATCACCACCTATTTGATTTCAGCATCTGCACGTAGCCTAGTTGGGCCTACTGTAGGTTTGGTGTATAAATGTAGTATATTAAAATGCAATTAGGTCGAGCAGACAGTCCGAAACATTGTAAGCTCGCCTCGCCGACAACTCATGTTTTTTTTTTTTACTTCACAAAACTTTATTATTCAAGTACAGATGCACATACACATTGAAAACATAAATTTTGTATTATAAAATACATGAAAAAGGGGCGCATGGAATTTACATTAAAGAGGTTGTAAGTCATTGTAAATGTTCAGAGTCCAGATGGCTTTCTTATTTGTCAGTCCTATTAAAGTTACAAAATATAATTACATGTAATTTTTAAAAGAATATTCGGTTTTCTTTCAGACCATTTACATTTATGGATATAACGTTTTCCAAATAAAATTAAAAGATTCTAAATGAAAACATGGCATTTTATCCAAATCAAAAGCTCGCCTTTGATGTAGCATACAATACTGACTCAAGTGATTCAAGTGAATCGCACAACCCGGATCAGTTTGGTGAATGACTCAGAATAACCTGAATCCTAAAAAGGAATCGAGTTTGCCAGGCCTTGCTTTGCACGTTCGTATGTCACAGGGCGGAAATTGATTTTATTTAAGCATGCTTTTACTTTGGATTTACTGTGTTTTTATCTTTTATTATTGCATGCTTTTATTTTGAAATGTTGGTTTTACTTCCGCCAGTGGACATTTGATTTAACAGTCCCTCCAGAAAAACGCGATTATGCGATCGCATAATCCAATGCATAATCAGCCAAAGTCCGCATATTTATGCGGGGGCCGCATTTTTTTAAATACGCCGCACTTTCGCCGCATAAATTTCCGCGCAAAATATGCGGGGCTTACATGATTTCATAATCCCTGCATTTTTGTTGCAAAAAAGTCACATATATCTTAGCAGAAAGTTGAAAAATGTTGCATTTACTTCACACAAGAGCAGCCATTTTCCCCTGTTTCCATGGGAACGTTATGAAGTGACGTAATTACGCGACGTGTACTTCACATTGACATAAAAGGTACTTCATCGAAAAGCAGGTGTTGGAGGTTGAATTTGACATGTACTTTGAGTCTCTTAAGTTGGTATCAGAAAGCTATCTTAATATCTGATGTCTACTCAAATTTCTTTGTTTAAGTGCTCCTGCTGTCTATATTATTAACGATTTTTGAAAGTCTGTCTCTTTTGTATTTTATTTCCCTCTGTTTAGAGTTTTATTTTTACTTTCATATTATATTATTTGTATATATTTTTGTATTTTATTTGTTTATGTATTGCGATGACTGAATCTGTAAACTATTTTTTGAAATAATTTTTTTTTTTAAAAGCAGGGTGTTGGGGGAATCACTTTTTTCCCTCTTTTTTATCAAACTGCAGTTTTTGCAAGTTCCCGCAATTTTTGCAAGTTCCCGCAATTTCATTGCATAAAATTGCATAAATATCCCGTGTATTCCATTGAATTTTTTAAGAAAACGTGCCGCATAATCAAGGATTTTTGCCCGCAACAATCACAAAAAAACTCGTTTTTCTGGAAGGACTGATTTAAGGACTTGCACCTGGGGACCAGGGGTTTGGATTGACTGTTTCTAGACATAAAAAGGGCAGAACAGCAACAGGGAGGAGCGAAGGACACTGGGAGCATGAAGGAGGACACTGGGAGCATGAAGGAGGACACTGGGAGCATGAAGGAGGACACTGGGAGCATGAAGGAGGACACTGGCAGAGCAGGACACAGAAGCATGTAGGAGGACACAGAGACCGGGACGCCAGTGAGAACAGTATCGTCCCTGGTCTGGAGGAGGCCTAAAGCCTGGCTCACATTACAGGAGTTTTAAAATCCTAACTGATTTTGAAATCTGGTTGCAGCACACACTTGAGGAGAATCTTTGCAGATTTTCTTCCCTCAAATCTTAAACATGCTCACACTACAAGATTTGAAAACACTACAAAATGTTCTTAAGATTATCTTGCCAGATTTAGCACCTCACGTGACGCGATCTCACGGGGAAGCGCATGTAAACAAAATGGATACTGTGTCACGGCATCTTTTGTTAGACCTGAATGTAGCAGATGATCATTGACCTAGATCTAATGTTTACATTTGCTAGCTAGTGCGCTAGCAACTTTGTACACTCACCCGGTAGGTCCAAATCTGAAGCAATCTCTCCCCAGCTCTTCTCTTTATCATTCCGATTATGATACTCTTTTGATGATACAGGCACTCGTGCTGTTGCCACATCTCCACCATCCTTTCTTCCAACTCAGTTGTCCACCGGACCCGTACTACAGCTGCTTTCGCGGACATTTTCAAAAGTTTCCGTCACTTTCGTCTCCTTGCAGACCTGTCTCTCATTGGCTATTGTGGAAGTACTGACGTAATCATAGTCGTTTCACGCCCGATTATAATCCCAGATATCAAACATGTTTGATATTATCGGGGCGGCCCCGATGTGTCTGCGAGCAGATCGGGAGGTGCAAGATTCGATCTGTGAACGCCTCACATTACCAGATAATCTGCGCCGAACATCGGAACCGATCGAGGTCCTCGACAAGAGTTTTTCTCAGATTCTCGGGAGGGGTAAATCGGGCATAAATCGGCCTAAAACTCCTGTAGTGTGAGCCAGGCTTAAGAGTACACCGAGGAAAACGCAAACACCGATCGCTAGCGGCAACAGTGGGAGAAGGTGAAACTTCTCCCTTCCGCGCTATGCCCGAGGAGAGGAGCACAGCGAGAAGAAGCTGGTCGCCAGCGGAGACCCGTGGACTGTCTTTTTAACCTCCCACTCCTGTTCTGCTGTACTATTTTAGCTTGATTTTAGTTGGTTGTACTTTTTGTTTTTAAATTCTTTTAAGGAGGAACTTTAATTGTTTTATTCTTTTTTAAATAAATCTGTTATCCCTCAAACTGGTTTTTACTCGCTGTTTTACACCACTGGTTTTACAGCTCTCCCCCGATATAAAGGACCTGTTTTAATCTTTTATCTTTAAATTGGAATCTTGTTAGTTTTAAGAGGTCCTAGGCCTCAGCCAAAACCTAGGCGGCGTTGTCGGCCCCCGTTCCAAGTTATCCACGCCTTGCGCACACGCGCCCTTTACACGTACTTTAACGTTATATGATAACGTGAGTGCACCACGTGAATGCCGAACAAAAATCTGAAACTGAATTATTATTTTTGGTATGATGAAAATTAGAAGTTGTGCTAAATGTGTGGCTAGTTTTTTTTCCTTCTCTGCTTCGATCGCCCCGAGCCTCATAACTTTTAGATGGTTATATTTAAAAATGATTTAGTACAAAGTAGTTTATCAAAAGTTCCTCTATAGGCTATGTTCTAAACCGTCTCTACTTTATGCACACTCGCGATTTGGGAGTACAGTCAAGCATGAATGATTTGGTTAAGTCACCAAAAACAGAAAGTAAGATACCTAACTTACTTTGATTCATTCCAATCTAAGACTTTTCAACCATAGACTGTATGAAACTATCAACACTGAAAACTCTCCACTAAGGAGTGGGATGAAATCATCCTGAACTGTTTAGGGGCAAAGATATTTTTCTGTTTATATGCAAGCTTTTAAATAGACACTCTAAGAGATTTGATGCAAGCCAAGGTGAGGTGCCAAATGAAGTAGCCTACTTCACTTCTAATGGAGGGTGCTTTCAGAAGGTGTATTATTCCTGTTTTACTTCTTGTTAATCTAACAATGGAAACTTGTTGGTTTCTGTTGTTTTCCACAATGTGAGAGACTGTCCTCACATGGTACAATATCCTCGCTGGTGATTATTAAACCATTCAATCAGTTCTCTAGTGCCACCAAGTGGTGTTGCAGAACCTGGTTGAAAAGACGTACTGTACATTTGATAATCATTTTACAGTCCATACTGTTTGTGTGTAGGTGACAATCATGTCATTTTGATTGACTTTCTAAGTATTTTTCAGAAAGTGCAGAGAGAAACTAATGGGCATAGGCCTAGATGACTTGATATCTCTGTCATCCAGCGTTTCTCAGGGTTTCACTTGTTTAAACCATGAAAACAGTGTGTCAGACAGGGATTTCGGTGTATGACTGAAAGCTGAATTCAGTGGGTGACAGAGACAGAAGATTACCCAGAAGCCACCATAGATGAGCTGTTAAAGAAGGGGAAATATTGTCTGGATACTGGAAGAAATGGTCAAAGAAATCATATAATCAATAATGGAAATATGCAGCATTTGTTAGTAGACCAATCAGATGTGTAAACCATAACAAAAGAGACACCATGCCAGGATGTTCCACCTTTACATGTAACAGCTCTTGCATGAGATTACAAGCACGAGATTGTGACAAACATGACCTCTGTGGTTTCATGCAAAATATTTGCCGCTGCTGTTGCGGAGAAAAACAACACATATTTCACACCTGATAAGAAGGTGTCAGTCACGTGTACATATTTTGTTCCGTATAGTCGCTTGCAGCAACACAGGTACTGCAGGTGAACTGGCAAAACAAACATTTAAATACATATTTAAATGTGTTCAATTTACAAGGCTACAATAAATGACATCCTAATAATACATTGTCTGTGGTGTCTTTAAAGAAAACATACATGTGCATCAAAGCATTAACTAATGTCTTTCTGGTAACTTCTCTCTTTTGATGTAGTGAAACACAGTGGAAGTGGGTTAAGGAGGTGGGGAAATTGTACGGTCTACTGATTCATGCACAGCAGCAGCATCTGCAGAGGACAGATAAGATCATAACACCTCTTCTCTGGTTCTTTTTTCATGGGTTATCACAGACACAGATCTTCATCAGAGTAAATGCATTCGCTTAGTATTATGTGCACGTTCTTCTTGTTTTTGTCTTATAATGGAAACAAAGGACTTCCACTCATTGGCCTACATAACACAATCATGGTCATCTGTATGCAAGAATATGAAAAGAACCTCAAACCACACGTTGAAGCCGAGGTGTTGCTTTTCTGACGGCTCCTAGTTTAAAGTGAAAACAAATTTTCAGTGTAAAATAAGCCTGTATGTCACCGTAAAGAAGATTTTTATGATTGCTGTTTTGATTCATTTTGATTCATGTTGTTGTTCAGGGGTTTTCCCTGCCATTTAATCATTCCAGGAAAACAGCATTGTCTCGCTTTCCATCCCTCAAAGGTTATGGGAAATAATGAATGAATAATACCAGTTTCAAGGCAAACGTTTTCATGTGTGGGTGTGTGTGAGTGTGAGTGTACTGTACGTGCACACAAAGTTTCGGCGACACCAGTTGTTCCTTGTACGTTTAATGGCAAAATAACAGGACAAAATAAGATATTTACAACACTTAGTAACATGTAAACACAATCTTCTGTACAAAGAAATATACATGCAAAAGTAAAAATAAGTCATAATAAGACATTCAAAATGACATTGCTGCAGTCTTGTTCTATGTGTATTTAAAATATGACATAGTTAAGAGGTTTACATCCTGGGTGTGGGCAAACTGCCCAGCCCTCTCTGTACATCTTTACATCATGTATAGGCTGGGTTTCCCAAAGGCATTTTATTACTTAGATCATATTCTTCCATGAATAGGCTTTAAGAGAATTTGATTTTGATAAACCGATTAACAGCATGATTTTGGGAAACCTAGATCCACACCAATAAATAAAAATGACACAAAATGAAAGACTGTACAGACCGACAAAAGTCATTTAACTCAACATGTTATTGACTTGTTTAACATTAAATCAGATATTAACTCTTACAGCCTTCAGATAAAATAAGAAAGTTTGCACGTTTTAAGTTCCACCCACCTCTCTAGGTTGGCTCCCTCAACTGGCACTTAAAAAAAAAGTTTTCAACAACTTTGTAACCGAAATACATCAACTTATTCAAATGAAAATAACTGGAAGAGACCTCTTTCACGGCAGATACCTGTTAATGCTGAATGAAATTTATCAAAGGGATACATTTGAACTGTTGGTGGTACAATATTTGGGTGTCTCCTAAAAGGTTTAATGCATTCTTCAATAAATTAAAGTCTGTGGTAAATGGTCCACGATGAGACATTTTTCCAGACCTTTTGCTTGGTAAAAATGTCAACCAAGTCTGTCTTATGACGTACAACTGAGATGCTAAAAAAATCGAGCGACATACACCAGTATCTACCTACAAAAGCCAAACAAACTTACACAGCAAACCACTTTGTGCACAGCTTGAAAAAAGACAAGTGAAATATTGTTGTTTTTTTTCAGCAAAAATCCACCAAACAATTTCTTATAACAATAAGAATAAATAAATCCAGACTGGACCCGTGTAACACTCACATGTCCTGGTTCAGTGTGGTCTGTTATAACTTAACATGAGAAACAAAAATCTAAACATTTGAGCAGGAAAAAAAAAGCATAGTCAACTTTGGTATTGTTACAGAAAATAAAAACAGAACAATGACAAAATGAAAGCATAAGTGCCTATATTTTATAGATACACATTTTTTTATACATTATTTCTGAAAACCCACCTCTTGTCTGGGGGGGGTTTCGCAGATATTAATACTGAACTTAATACGTAAGAGTTAACACAATACAGACATCTATCGCAGTACCAGGTACGTACATGCCTTTTTAAGAATACGGCTACAACACAAAGTCTTCATAAATAGTTGCATAAATGTTAAAGCTGCAACATTGCACATGGGAATTAATGCAAAATACGAGTGCATTTCTAGTAGCGGTTTGTTCATGGTGAAAATCCAGCTGCTGAGGTTCCGCAGGAAGCGACTTACCTAACAAACTGCATGGAGTCACTAATACTCGGCAAATGAAATAGCTTTTGTTCATTTGAGACAAATTCTTCAAAATGATAATGAAAGGCAGGAATTCGTTATTTACAAATAAGGCGAATGCAGGTAAAAACCGGAGAAGCTTTGCCGAATAGCTTGTTGAAGTTAATTTAGTTTCCCTTAGTGTCACAAACTGAAAAGATTATACCTTTTAAATTGAACAGGGACATAAAGATAAGCAAACTATTGCACTGAATGTAACTATAATGTGTTTGTGGAAAACATGGTTTTGGTCTTTATCTTATTCTAGAATAAGTGGACCCTGCTGATGGGTGCCACTTTGTTCACACATCTCACTCCTCCTTTGTTTTTATTTTACGTACTAACTCACCTTTGTTTTCCAAAAGGTACGAATAAAGACAGTTCTCTGTTTCCTCACTGTACATGGTTTCATTTACAAAAAAGTAATCTCTCATTACAAAAAAACATTTTCTCGTGTTCAACCGAAAGCAGCCTGAATTTCTCTTATTATACAGTATCATATTTTCTCTGTTCAGCACTGTTCGACTTGCTCAAGCTTGCTGAGAAAAGCTTGTTGAGAAAGCTCGGTTTTCTCTCCCTGCTAAGTCAAGGTTTGAAAGCTCAAACTGATTCCAGCAGTTCATTTGTTGTGCAGGCATAATGACAATATGCCAAGGTGTGTTCAGGAGGGGAGTTGGGGAGAGTCAAAGGGTTTATCAGCAGAGTCGCTCAGTCAGCAGCAGCAGGACTTTTGTGGCTTAGTGAAGGAAAAGGTGATCATTGTGGAAAAGTTGCTGGTGGTCCTCTCAGTAACACAGTGCAACTGAACAAAGTTAACTTGTTACCCATCCTCCATAGTGTGCTGGCCAGTCAGGAATTCCTTCTATACCACAACAATGCAGATAACAGGTCTCTACAGTACATGTTGCTGTCACATCTACCTAGTGAGCTGTTTGTTAGATGTGGTTGAGCAGGCGGCTGTGAAGGAAGGCCTTAATGGTGCCAATGGGCCGAACATCGTTCTGGTGTTTCCGTCTCTCGATGAAGGAAATGAGTCTGGAGGTATCCAGATGTGAGGTGTGATGATTCTGAGATGTTGGCAGCGGCGGTGGCTGCGTAAGATTTAAGGTGGCATGGCCAGCGTCAAAATTGATCACACCTCGAGGCAGGAGCCAGGGCTCCTGCAGGCAGGACGCTGCAGAGGGCCGTCGCTCCGGCTCGCCCTGGAGCAGCAGGCAGACAAAGTCCCTGGCAGCTGGGCTCACACCCTGGAAGTAATCCTCGGGGAAGCTGAAGTCCAGGCGACAGATGTTCAGACACGTCTCCTCCAAACTCTCGTCCAGGAAGGGAGAGGCGCCACTAAGTACAACGTAGGTCACCACCCCTGTATAAATCATCCAGTCAATACACCAGGAGATAAATCAATAAAATAGTTTGCAACAGGAAATTACGGGTTATGTTTATCAAGTCACCTGCACAATATATTACCAAACTATGTGTTTATAAATAAGTTTCTTATGGTGTTATATATAATTTACAAACTACTTGTGCTTAGTTACAGACCTAAGCTCCAAAGGTCAGACATCAGTGAGGCAGGCTGACCCAGGATCAGCTCAGGAGCAGAAAACTCTGGGCTCCCCAGGAGAGGATGGATGTAGAAGGAGGAAGGGTTCAGCTGAATGGCATCGCCAAAGTCTGTCAGCTTGATCACTGGCTGGGAAGACGCATGTTCCACCACAATGTTCTCTGGCTGCGGGAGCAGGGAAAAGGAACATTACACCCAGAAAAAACATTGTTCTTAACAGCAGAACATCCACTGGGCCAAACTGAGAGTCAGCTTTTATTGTTTTAAGCTGACTCTTGTGATACTTAACAAACTACTAATAATCTACTAATTCTTTAGCTCTACACTGATCTCAGAATATGTATTTACTTTGAGATCAAGGTGTGCTATCTTCCAGCTGTGCAGGTAGTGGAGAGCTTCAAGAATATCTCTGAGGTAGAGAGCCACCTTCTCCTCTGTAAGGTTGCCCCAGCTCACTACATAGTCCAGGAAACGTCCCTGGTCTGCCCTGAAAATACAAACGCATATTGCATTTGTATGTCATTGGCGACTTGAAATTCACAATTTGTTTTAATACATCTTTAAAACAATGAGGAGTCACAACAGCCACAGGGAAACACAACTGTACTTACAGCTCTTGTACGAGTACGTAGCTGTTGGCCGTCTCATACGTGTCCAGCAGCTTGACCAGGTTGGGATGGTCTAGAGTCTGGAGGAGTCTGACCTCCTGCAGCACCTGCTCTCGACGCAGCAGCTTCTTGTTAATGTGTTTCACTGCAACTGTCCGTTTACTCCCTCTCTGGTCACACCGCTTAGTCACTGAGAACCGGCCCCTGGGGAGCACAAGCGAGGGTTAGAAGAATATATAATAATAATAATAATAATAATAGATTTTATTTGTAATGCACTTTACATTTGGAGCAAATCTCATAGTGCTACAGTTAAGATCATAAAAACATGGTAAGAACATCAATATAAAATACAAATAGACTTGCAGGGTTAATTAACACTCATAAGTTCTGCTAAAAAGAAATGTTTTTAGTCCTTTTTTAGAAGTCTCAGTAGTTTGAGGTGCCCTCAGATGGTCGGGGAGGGCATTCCAAATCCGAGGAGCGGCAGAACAGAAAGCCTGATTACCCATGGTGCTGAGCTTAGTCTTGGGGAGAAGGAGGCGGTTTGAGATTGTTGAACGGAGGGATCGAGTTGTAGTTAGAGGGGTGAGTAGTTCTCTCAGGTGTGTGAGAGGGGGGGCATTTCCATTGATGCACTGGTGGTTAAGAAGGGAGACCTTGTATTCAATCCTGGCAGAAACGGGAAACGAGTGAAGTGAATGGAGAATGGGTGTGATGTGGTCATATTTTCCCACTCTCATCAGGATCCTGCATGCGGGCTTTTGTTAGGGATCCCGATGAGAAGTGCGTTACAGTAATCCAGTCTGGATGAGACAAAAGCGTGGACCAGTTTTTCAGCATCTGCTAAGGTGAGTGTGGAATGGAGTTTTGCAATATTTTGGAGTTGGTAGAAAGAAATCTTGCAGAGGTTTTTGATATGGGCTTCAAAGGTGAGTTGTGAGTCAAATCTTACACCAAGATTGGTGACAGTTGTGGAGAGGGGAATGTCATGACCAGAGATAGTTATACCGGTTATGGAGGAAGACTGGATTTGATGTGAGGTGCCAACAAGAATTGCCTCAGTTTTGGAGCTGTTTAACTGGAGGAAATTGTGTTTCATCCACACCTTTATCTCCTCCAGACAGGTGGTGAGTGCTGAAGACGGAGATGATATTGGTGAAGCTGCAGAGGTGTGTTTTCGATTTCATGTACAGTTGTGTGTCATCAGCATAGCAGTGAAATGAGACTCCATAGCGGCCAATGACATGGCCGAGAGGGAGGATGTAAATGATGAAGAGGATGGGGCCAAGGACTGACCCTTAAATGACCCAAGGCATTCAAACGAAGACAGCTCAGGCAGGGTTATAGGGGACAAGATCAGATCACTTCGGTGGATGACAGCCAGACCACCACCACGGCCTGTGCTGCGGGCTTTCTGTAAGTAACAGTAGCCAGGAGGACAGGTCTCATTTCAAAAAGAATAAACATCTGGTTGATGCCAAGTTTCTGTAAGGCACATCATATCCAAACACTTATCCAGAATATGGTCATGTATGAGGCAAGATTTGTTTGTGATGGATTGTGTATTGAAAAGTTCAATTTTGATATTTGATGCAGCAGTGAGTCTCTGTATTAGCTGGGGTAGATTGAGGTCCACTCCACATTTTCCACGTTTTCCCTCCCGATCAGTGCGAAGTGTTGTCATGGAAACTCCAGCGTTACTAGTTCGAGGAGTGGCAGTGCCCTGACGACGTGTTCGAGATGCGACGGTGCGCACGCCAGACCAGAGGAATGGGATGATGTGATCAGACCGGGAGAAAACAAACTTTCGACCGCAACTTCTGTGAATGTAACGGGGCCTGCGAAGGAGTCCAAGTTGTTTAAAACTGATAGATATGCACGATGGAGTGGTGTAGTTGTTGAATTTCTTTAGTTGGGTGATAGAACAGTTCAACATCATGCCAGCCGTGGAGAGTGGTCTGTTAGCCGTTAGCCATGCCCTTGATGCACAGTGGAGAGCCATCAGACACAGTAAGCAAACAACTGTGACTTTGGGTGAAGACCTCGCGATCATCGGCAGAGACTTTGGGTGAAAGCCTCACGGTAGCAGGCAGTGATGAACAGATACCGGAATCTCCGAGCGATGGAAAACTGATAAATGCTATACGTTACTTTTTCTTCACTATGGATCTCAGGTACACTTTCAAATCATTTAATGAATGCTTTACTTGAAATTCACTGCATGAAAAGTGGGATTTTTGTCAGTATGCGGCACCGTAGATTTTTATTTCCATGATTCATTCACAGTCTCCATAGAGCTCAACCACTGAGCATAGTGACATGACTACAGTGGCCTTTCTTTGGTCTTGCTCATCCAACATTGTCTGGTGGAATGGAGACAGAGGCACCACTGTACAGTTTTTTTAAGAGAAGTCTTTCTGCTGACACCAGATTACTGTGCTTCACATAAAGCATATCAGCTTTGTCATTGCATGACAAGGTCCCAACCATTTGTCTTCTTAAAATACTGGCAAATTCAGGACCACATTCACATGTCCATGGCATATGAAGCTGTTGGCTCTGCTGAAATGGCCTCATAATCTAGACTTCAATTGTCCTATTGTTATTAAGCTTTCCCAGTATTCCATTAAATCTCACTGTAATTCACCTCCACACCAGTGTGTGCGCTGTTCGCGCCCTGCTGGTTAATCCGCTCCTCTTTGTATCTCTGCCCCGCCCCCTAACCCCACCCAGAGTGATAGAGAAAGACATGGCTCTGCCCCCACCCTCACTGCTTCGATTTGAAAATAGCGGCGGGACTCGGGAGATGAGTCCGAGAGTTAGAGCAAAAACTTCTGAAATGTGGGAATATTTCAGGCCAAATGGTAAAAGAGTTGTCTGTACACTCTGTCAGACTTCACTTGGAAACACACAGGAGTTGTTCAAGACGTTTGGAGAGGGTTTTTTTCTCTCCTCCATATCACCTCCGGGGCTCCAAAGATGCGCTCACAGAAAAGAAAAAGTCAACGTAAGTATATGATTATTAATGAAACGGCGAGCTAGTCTGTACTGTTTATTAACTCTTGATCGTACAATGACTGTATTTGGATGTTAAACAGGCTACTTAGACTTGGCAGTAATGTTTTAAACCCCACCAAGTTTAAACGCGAGCAGCACAGAGCTGTGTGCCTGGCTGCTTTCAGCGCCATTCATTACAGAGCTGAGCGGGTGAGTTGATTTATGAAAGTGTATTTTTTGATTTTGTAATTTCCAGAAAGCAGTCGCCGTCTTCACAACTCCGAGACAAACTGTAGCAAGCGCTACTAACCGGAGCAAGGGTAACATTTAAAGAATATGCTTTCATTGAATGAACTTCATTAATTTTTCTGTATAAGGACATAGATACCGATCTTAACCATACTTTTTTTTTTTTTTACAGACTAACCTCGCCTCATAACGAGGCTGTGACCTATATTTGCTAGGAGCTATGTCTGCAAGTCCAGATTTACATGATGCTGATAATGACGCCATTGTGTGTAAGTATTTTTTACTTTTTCATCTTTCCTTGTTTAATTTTACTGTGACTTATGTTTTTTTTTTTTATTCATACCACTCTCATATAATTGTTTTCCAGCTGCCTGTAAGACATATTACGAGACAGCACGCAGGAGCTTCAGCTAGAAACAACCAGATGTGGCATCGCGGGCAGAAGCTGTGAAGAGTTCAGCTCGGAGTCGGTCGAGAAGAAAAGAGGGTAAGATGAGATCCGTTTGGTTAATGTGAATATTTTTCAGGTGCATTCATAGATGTGTTGTGTCCGTAAGCAGTGCATTGCGCAGTACTGATTGTCTTTATTGATTGATTTTACAGCTGCTGGAAGCGAGACAGAGTGAGCTGGCTGCGGGTGAGGTGGGCATTTGGAAGTGCGCCACCATAGACCTACAGGACAAGGCACCACAGACGTCTGCTAAATGGACCGAATTCAGACCGAATGCTGCCGGTTACCTCCAGCTCCGAGGCGGCCGAGGGTTAGGTGTGGACGGTGCTGCTTCTCGTGAGCGTGGGATATTTGTTGTGTGTGCTGTGTGTCTCCGATGCTTTGTACATAGTTTTTTTTCTGATTGCGTTTGTGTTTTGTGTCAATAAAGCTCTATCTTTGAATAAACAGCACGTTCCTGGCAAATCATTTTAACTATGATAATCATGACATGAATATACAACATAGCATATATGAAATGAATATAATAAATAAATATATATATATATATATAATTTTATTATAATAATAATGGCCCAGGTTGACCAATAACCTAACCCGTGACAGACCTGTCAACCAATCACGAGAGATTTTTCTTGTTTAAAAGTAGTGGTTTCAGCCAATAGTGAGTGAGGAAATTCCAGCCAGGCCAGACGTTCTCTGGCCAGGCGCCTATTCATATTCTAATTAGATCCATTAACACCTCCGCGGGGGCTCTCCATATACGTCATGGTTCGTTTCCGACAATATGGCACAGACGAACGTGACGTTCGCAGCCTGTAAATTGTCGATAACTGCCGAAAATTAGGGGGATTTCCGGGCGTTTACAGGCATTTACAGGGACGGAAATCCCACTTTTCATGCAGTGATTGTGACTTCTTCTCCCTCCCATTTACTGTAACTATAGTGTATTTGCCTGGACTGGATTTAACAGGTAGAATCAGTTGGGGAGGATACGCACTAACATTTGTCGGATCAGTCATAATATATTAGGTATTGTAGTCAATTAGCAAGAAATAAAAAGAAAAACCTTAGTTCTACTTTACAACTACCTAACTCCTACTATTAATGCAACTGGTAACGATGTCAGTAATATTGAGAATGTATTAGCTTTGATGTGGTCAAGGAAGAGTCAAACAGTAAAAGTTCAAATAAAAGGGGGGTTAATCGGCACATTCTTACCTTCCTAGTTCAGTGATCTCTGTGTAGTGGGACTCAAAGCTGCTTTTCCAGATTACTTCACTGCCATCATCAGGGGTTACTGAGAACACAATTATATTGGATTAAGTACAATGCTGTGCTTGCTTTTCAAAGCATCTATTTAAGTAGGACTTTTTCTTTTTTGTTTGCTTAACAGAAATTAAAGTTAAACTAACGTGTACAGTTTCACTGGTTCAAACCCTACCTGAGGTGGTGTAAGTACAACAATGTACCCAATCATTTTGCTTTACAGAACAAACCCAGTTAGCTCACTGGCAAATGAATAGTTAAAGGGTTTATACCATGACAGGGCTCTCACCTGAGACTCTGAGGCTGGCGGAGGAAGTGACAGAGCCTGCCACATTTGTGGCAACACAGGTGTACACACCACTGTCCTCTACAGACACTCCCAGGATACGGAGAGCTGCCTCTCCTGTCTCACTGTAGAGAGAGAGAGAGAGAGAGAGAGAGAGAGAGATAAACTATTGATCACATAGCATTATGCAACCCACAGATTTTCCTGTGAATGGCCAAACATACAGTAGCATTTTATATTTCTTAGAATTAAGGCTTCATATCCCATGAATCTGATTCTTTAATTAAGTCACTTCAAACTCAAGTCTAGATATATGCTGTCACCTGTAAGTGATGCTGTACTGTCCGTTGTTGCTCAGAATGTTGTTCTCAGGTCCCCGCCACGTGACGGTGGCCCGGGGTCGACCACACACTTTGCACTTGAAAGTAACACTGTCGCCACCCTCACATGCTACATCCCTAACAGGGATCAGGAACTCTGGAAGAGCTGGAGAGAAAAAATAGAAGTCAAAACCTTGAATCCCAAATCAGCTTAAAACACATTTCTATACATGTTAAAAGTTATAGGTTTCCAAGTAACAGCCCATGACAGGAGGGGATTGATTTAAAAGGCCTTAATGTCCAATTCAAGAATGTAATTTGTTAAGGTTTATTGGTACATTCTCTCTTTAGGTTTCCTTGATTGTTTTAACACACACCCGCATGCACCCACTCACCCACTCCTCGTTCAAAAGGAACAACGTGTACATACCATCATGGATGAAGTTGGGATTTAGAAGCTGTAATGAAAATGTAAGGACAACATTAGATGTTTTGCACAAACAAAAATGTAAAGAGCAAATTAATTGGATTTGTAAAAATTATCATCACAATCCACCTTGACAGAGACTTTGTTGGCCAGGCCGTCCTGAGACTTGCGATAGCCGTTTTCCATCTTTCTCCCCTCTTTGTCTCTTTTCTCAGACTTTCGGCGGATACGGAGTGCTGTGTGCCATGATAATGATTTTCTAAAGCAAACCAGACCAGTCTCAGTTTCTATTCCGTTTTTGCATAATCATGATGAATTCTGACATTTGCACTTGCTTGTTTTCCTCTCAAAAACAGGACAAGTGTCTCGTATTCTTACTTGATGGTTCCTTCAGGGAGTTCGGGTGTGATTGAGGTTGAGGTATGTCCTAATACATAGCCAGGGATCCAGCCCTCAGCGGCAGGGCAGTGCTCATTGGAGGCTCGGTACACCAGGAACATGTTTTGCTGGTTGCTGGCTAGCATTTGGACCACCTCACCCTGCACCACACTGATCTCATCCTCCTTCACTGCCACATAGTCCTGGGTCACCAACATGGTGGACACACTGCTGCTGCTACTGCTTTCACTCTGTCAAAGAAGAGTGTAAAACTTTAGACTTAAACACACAACGCTGTTTAAACAAAGCACAAGGTTAGACTGCACATGCAAGCAAACCAACAACATACACACTTACACACACTTACACACACTTACACACACTTACACACACGCACACACACACACAGAGCTAAAAAGGGGAGTACAGAAGTGTATCAGTAGCTTCACACCAATCAAATGCAGGATTTGATCGATGGTTACACACACAAATGACCTTGCTATTATGCTTGATGCATGCAGGAAGCATTGCAAAATTATTTTATTTATCTTGCATATAAATGGGTAAAGCAATCATTTACATCTACAGTGGTGACTAAGAAGATATTGTATAAGACAGAAGTTCTGAAATACGGAACTTTGTGTTCCCAAGAACAGAGTGAAGTTGACGTAAAAATACAGAAGACAATCTTTCAGCTTGCAGAGAGACAGAGCAGGTTGAAGTAAAGCAAACAGCAGCTGGTGTAGTTTTGAGGTTTACCATTAAAGGAACAAAGATAGAAAGGGGGTAAAATGTGAAAGAGCTCCTCATCCGTGACAAAGTTTTGACCAGAGATCATTGATTATCGCATGAGGATATTACCATGGAAGTATGATTGAAAAATATCAAATGTAATGGTATTTTTTAAAAAAAAAATTTTATAATTTGGCAACTGTTAGTGTTTATTAGCTGCAGTAGAGAGGCAAACACACACTGAAGCTCAGAGAGTCTAAGAAAGCAGATACAACAGCTGCTCTATGAGTCAGATCCACACTGTTAGTACATTCTGGGAGAGCCAGAAAATTCTCTCTCACACACACACTGTCGGTGAAGTTAGTGCACTCAGATAGCCGTTAATCTCCAGTGTAGTAGTCGATGCATGTACAAGCCATTCTCAGAGCCAGCGGCAGGGTGACTGACGGACAGCCAGTCAGTGAGGGTGGGGTTAGTGACTAGTGAGTAGCTCTAGGCCTCACTAAAGCCTGGGCCTCGACTTGGCATCTTACCCCGTTGCTCTGGGTGGAGTGTATGGACTGCTCGCTGGTGGAGGAGCAGGTGCTCATGCGGTCTATGTCCTTACTGTGGGTGGAGTGGCGGTGATGAGAGGGCGTCCCATGGCTTCCTCTGCCCAAAGAGTCCCCTCCCCCACCACTGTCACTGGGGTAGGAGAAGGAACCAGCCCAGCTGGCGGGAGAGGGAGGCACAGCAGGGACCATAGCCCAGAAAGAGTTACCTTTATGGGCTGGGCTAGAGGGGACAAATACTTCCTTTCCTCCACCTCCAGGGGACAGAGGTGAAATCAGAGGAGAAACTGTCCCAACCCGAGGGCTTTTTAGGGGCAAATTAAGAGGAGCCACAGCCATCTGTGGTATTCCAGCTGTTTGATGTTTCTGGTTTTCTTCATAGCCCCCCAGACCCGGTCTGACATTGGCCTCCATGTTGTCTGATGCTCTGTTACTGTTATTACTGTTACTTCCATGAGGACTATTCAGCATTCTCATCTTAGGGACCTCTGAGGCCAACACCTCTCCATTTGTGGTTGTGTCTGAGTAGGGGTTAGAGGGGAGGGATTGAGGGGACGGAGGGTGGCAGGGTGACCACATACCTGCTGATCTGTCGGGCCCCTCAGGGCCCGGGGGATGGTGGTGGTGGACGGGCTGGGGGAGGCGTGAGGATGGCTGGGGGATGCGGGAGGGTCGGGAGCGAGGTCCGCACAGAGAAGAGGAGCTGCTCCCTGATCCTCCAGAGCCACCGCCGCCACCTCCCCCACCCATGTTGGAGGTACTGTTGGAGCTGCTGCCTCCTGGCAGGCCTCCAGTACTACTGCTGCTACTGCTGGGTGGACCGCCTGGCCCGCCACCACCCACGTGGTTCCTCTGGTACTCTATGGGTGATGTCAGAGCTGTGGGAGAGGATGAGGGGCAAGATGACAAAAAAAGCATAAAAACTCATAATAATCAAGACAGAACCCTTAAGAAAACACTAGAGAGTATTTAGTTCCAAGAGGCTGAAAAAGATCTAGTACAATATTGAAAACTCAAAAATAATGGTACTTGTGCAAATTTCCACTAAAGGACCAAGTCCAGCATTATTTGGGTGTAAGCTTGTAATTTTGTGTGCACAGTAATAGGCACATCATACTCTTACCATTGAGGAAATTGCGCTGGTTCTCCAGTATCTGGCTGACCTGGTGGACCCAGACTTGACTGACTCCAGGGCTCACTGAATGGAGGGTGTATCGCTCCAGGCTGCCACTCGATGATCTGGAGGTGAGCGTGAACTTGCAGGGGTCATCTGCATTTTCTTCTAAACCCAACCAGCTCACCTGAAGTGATGGGAAAAGAAAGGAGGAAGAGAGAAGAAAAAGGAAGAGAGAGGAAGTGTGGCAAAGAAAAAAGTAAAAATGGCTGAGTATTTTGAATAAGAAGCTACAGTACAATCAGTATGTGAACATGCAATACATACAGTAAACAAGGGGGTTAAAGTGGGCTGGAACAACTATTTGGTAAAGTCAGTTGAACAGGTGAAGATCACATGGTGGTAGCATACCGGTTACAAACCGGCTCGGTAGTGAACGATACGGTAACATGCTGCATATCCAGTGTTTTTAGCTGAGCTAGACAGAGAATATTAGTTTAAATAGATTGGTGATGCTGTTTTGCCCTCATTCTTCATCGTGAAGTAACCTGGAAGTGAATGTAGCCCCAGTGTGTTTTATGTGGAGTAACTGCGTCGGCCTCCGTTTACAAAAAATAGACTTTTAAATGATTGTCAGCAACCGGTCATACTGTAACTTAGGAGGCAATATGGCATGCAGTTAACACACTAGTCATCATTTTGTTTTACTCCAGTCAATTGCACCTGGTGACCACTGTTTTGGAAGAAGAACACAACGAGAGTAACAGGTGAACTAGCTTTAAAAGGGAGTTTTCTTGAAGTGCTGTGTAGTGTAGGGCTGCACAAAATGAGGAAAATATGGGATAACATTATTGAGTATCGCGATAATCAGAGATGGGAAGTAACGAAGTACAAATACTTCGTTACTGTACTTAAGTCGATTTTTCGGATATTTCTACTTTACTTTACTATTTTTTTTTGTGCCGACTTTTTACTTTTACTCCTTACATTTTAACACGAATATCGGTACTTTCTACTCCTTACATTTTAAAAATTGGCTCGTTACTTTAGTTTTGTACAAGAGGTCGTAATGTCGGAGAATAGCGCGGACACGCGCCTCACACCGGGGCGGGCGCGTGCACACAGAAAAAAGTGAAAAAAAAAGAAAAGAGACTGCTGTCCGGAGGATAATCAGTTGAGATCGTGTGTGTCGTCCTTGAGAACTGTAAGTCGTATAACTTATGTTGTCAGTTCATTTAAGCCTGTTGTTGTATTGGTCTATAGTTCCTGCACAGTTAAAGTAGGTTAGCTAGTGATTTAGTTGTTTGTGTTCTTCACCTGTTAGCTAGGTTTCACGTTGCTACACGCAACGTCATTCCCAAGCATCAAAAGAGAGAAGTTGTCCGTGTTTTACAGACACACCTGGGGAGGGGGGGAGTTTGAAACCAGCATCAGCTTTAAATACGGTCCTAATCTAGTCCTCACTAGCAAGTTTCAAATAATTTCACTGGAGTTACCGTTATTATTTTTCACGTGATCAATACCGAATTCAATCTAATTGGATGGGAATATACTGTAGGCTACGTTGCATGTAACGCACCACTACAAGATGACTCGACAGATTCGGCCGCATTCTGCATTCATTTGCGGCAAATAATTGCAACATGATGGTGGTAACGTTAGCACTAGTAGTATGGACGGCGACATGATTGAAAATGAAGAAAACAGAGATCCCAGAGATTAGGCAGACAAGCAGCAAGACATTCCCAATCATCCCTGGCCTTATCTGAGAGAGATGTTTGAGATAGGCTAGGAGGCATCAAGTATGACTCCTGGCCAATGTGCTGTGTAACTCTAAAAGTATGGGGAACTTCTTAATTAATCTATGTTTAGTAATTCATATTGTATCCTTTATTTTCTTTCTATATTTGAGCACACACACATGCATGTAGATTCCTTTAAATGTTATGGGGACGATTAAAAAAGAGAAACTGGATCTGTGAATTCTCACAGAATCACAATTGAATTCAAATCTTGCTACTCAGTCAGCATCTTTAGAATTTAAAATGTTAAATTTGAGAATGGAATTTGGTGTGGTGTTAGCACACCCTCCGCCCAGATCGTAGGGTTCCACCAAACTGCCAGAGCCCACTTTAACCCCTGCATGGACAGTGTAATTTTATCAACTGTGGGAGGCTTTTATTTTGCTCTAACTGTAGCTTGCTCTAACATTTTATTGAGTTGCACTTACCTTGATGTTGTTCTTGAAGAGGTAGCCAGGAGAAGAGAAGCCCTTCTTTTTGTCTATGGGCTCACTGAAGATGACAATCTGCTCAAACAGGAAGACTCTCCTCTCTTTCATCCTGGACAGAAGTCCTCCATCCTGGTCTGCCACCATGAAGGTGTCTTGTAAGAGCAATCTTCCCTGCGCCACAATTTTACCCTGAAGAAAGAGGGAGAGCAGAGAGAAAGAAAATCAGAAAACAGGGACAGCGGAGGACAGCATGCTCTTCAATGTTTTGACTGCCAGTTTTCATAAATAAAATTTTGAATAAGCAAGAGACGGGCAAAAACAAAAGCAATGTCTAATACATCACAAACTACCTACAGTACTACATATGTGCAAAAATTAGTGCACACTGACACCTAGAGGCAGTTGACTGAAATTAGAAATTGATTTCTGCAGGGTACACAGTAAACTATTTGCATTGCTACCTTATTTAATTCAGTATAGTTGTCCAAGCACACACACAGACAGGCACAGACATGCACAAACTTCTGAGAGGATAAAGAGCGGTCTTACATCGAAGCCTTGAAGGCGCCCAACATTCATCATGTCATTGCAGCGCTTGGGGACCACACACATCACCTCTACAGCTTTCTATAGTAGAACATGAGAGTAACACAAACTTTAAGAGACGAATTTCAAGAGAGTCAAGTAAAAAAAAAGATAGAGGATTAGAATGTGAGTCTTAGTATAAAAAATAGATTATTATACATCATCACTTGGCAATCTGGGCATCACATTACCTCCAGCTCTGTCGTATCCACTCCAGCTTTCTTAGAAATTTTGAGAAGATCCTGTTAAAGAGGTCAAATGTTTAGAAATTTTTTTTATTGTGTTGATCAATATGAAAATTACTTTTACTTAGTGTGAATGCAGCCTGCAAAGTAAGAACACTACAGTAGATTTACCTTCAGTAGCAACTGGTACTTCATTATACGTTGGACGGGTTTGATTAGCAGGTCAGTAATCTGCAATCTGTGGCCCAATCGCTGCTTGAGGTCCTGATGAAAGATACACATATTATTATCTCTATAATAAAATAGTGATTACCTGGATAATACAACATAGAGAACATTCTATAGGCCTGGGTAGTTGTAAAAATAATCTTACTTCAAAGTAAGTGTCAATGTACTCTGACACAATGTGCTCAGATTTAGGTTTGTTCTGGCAGTACACGATGTACATGTGTAGCCTCCGCTCCTGCAAATGGAACAAAACCAGAAAACAAAGGTAGCTTTTAGAAGTGAAAAAAATGATAGTTTAAACTATTATTTCCTTGCTCTCTCTTTTAAATTCAATAAAATTGACTTGACAATCCACCCTTCAACAAAAAATGTAATGCTAAACAAATGTGAATAGGTTCCTCACCTGTTTGATAAATAAAGGAGCCAGCCTGTCAGGATCCTCTAAACACTTCTCAAGCTCTCCAAGGAAAAGACTGGGGACCAATCAAGAGAGAAATACGTGATTAAATCTGCTAAGGAACTTGGTACTGCCTGTATTTTTACTTTATATTGTCCGTCTGCACGCTGTGGCAGATAATGCAACTCTAATAAAAAATTGTAGTGGATATTGTAGGGCATGTTAACTGGATAAGACTGCCAAGCATACTCTTTGTGCCAGTCATAGATCTGATGGATGTTTCCAAAGACGATCTTGTCTTTTCCTCTCATGTCATCTGGAACTCCTTCTTCTTTCATCCTGCTCATGTAGCCCTGAGGGAAGAAAGGTCGACTCGTTTGTAAAACATACAGCAAACACCGACCAAAAAGAAATCTCTGAATGTCTTTTTTTTTTTTACCTCCACCACTGATCCCAGATCTCTGACATAGTCTCTCTCAGTCTCCACCAGCTCCAGAAGCACATAACTGGAAGACACAAAACAGAAATTGTCACTGTGCAATACAAATGTAATGCACTCAGCTGTGGATGAACATCAGAAATGTTCCATATAAGCACACAGATGAAGACAAACGTGATTCACTGATTGAACTCAAGCAGCTTTTGTTTATCAATACACTAACACGACACAGGCTTATAACTTACTGTCTTCTCTTGAAGAAGCCGGACTTGCGCTCATCCAACTCATCGATGGGTGAGGAGGAGGAGAGGAGGGAGTTGTCGGAGGGGTTGAAGGAGGGAGAGCTGCTGTCGCCCTGCTCTACCGACAGAGAGCTGGGACGATCCTCCAGTGACTGAGGAAAGACGAGGACAGAGGCAAGGAGAGGACCAGAGTGCAAAGGGGGAAAAACAGAAGATTGAAGAAAAAAGGAACTGTCACTGAGCTGGAAAAAACAGCTGAAAGAGTATTTACAGTATGTGGTCTCATCTTTTAGACAGCAGGTTTCATTTAAAAGGTATTAACTTTACTTTGATATGTGTCCACACTGTGTGTAAGCCAGTGGGCATGTGTGTTGGGGATATTGGCCAGTGCGATGCCCATTTGTTGGAAGAGTGGACAGCTGGCATAGTGAGTCACAGTCCTGACAGATGAATAGTTAGGCCATGATGCCATTCTCTGTCAATAACACCAGAACAACAGTGTGTGTGTGTGTGTGTGTGTGTGTGTGTGTGTGTGTGTGCTTGTAATCTATCAGAAGTCTTCTGTGTATAAATGCGGCACCTTTGCGTGTACTTGTGAGTTTTGTTTATTATTTTTTTTCTCACCATCTTGCTCTTCACCAGCTCTTCGATGGCACTGACCAGTTCAGCAGCACTGGGTGTCTCTGAACTGTTGGGACGAGCGGACAGACGAGATGCAGACTGATAGGACAGAGAAAATGGAAGAAAGAAGGAAAGTTAATGGTTAAGGTGTAAAACATGACAAATGTAACACTTGGCAGAGCTGCATTCGAACAGGAGTCATACATTCTCAAACGGCTACTACTGTGAATGTGATCAGGCTCACCATTGTTGAGTTTGGACCCCGATATTCCACATGTCCAAATAAGGACTTGGTGGGTGTGATCTCCCTAATAAAAGGGTTAACTGGGGCCAAGTTGGAGTCAACAGGGTTAACAGTTATGAGGAGGGTTTAGGTCAATGGCAAGCTCTAGGATTGGACTGCTCTTCAAGCACGAGCGCCATGATTGGTCAAACAACTTATATACAGCAAACATTGTTGCTTAATACTCCATTGGAGAGAATGTTTGCCTCCGCAACAGAGCCATTGCAGCAGGCAACGTTTTTTAAAAGGCAACTTTTCAAAACCAGACTTAATGGGAATTCACCATTTAGTCCCACAAACACCTCACAACTGCAGCAACACATGGATGGAGTATCCACTTCAGCAACAGTAGAACAATTACACTCCACAGGAATGACATTTAGTTGAAGAAAGAAAAAGAAAAAAGTTGAATAAAGAAGGATCCAAAGTGGAGATGGAGTGGCTTGTTTACATGGAGAGATAGGGAAACTGGGAAAGAAGAGAAGCAGAACAAAAATCAACGTAATGCTGAAAGGAGGAACATGCAACCATCAAGGAAATAAGAGAAAAACAAGAAAGGTTATTAGTGCCAAAGTAAAAGTTTAGATTGTGTAAGCTTTGTGTGGACCTCTACATAGAACCAAACACAAAACTCTGCTTAAATTAAGATTAATGTTGATAAAATATTTTAAGGAATTAGCAAAAAAGAATTTTGTGTTCTTGCACTTATGTGTTGGGAATTTCTTTATTAGGAGTAACCCGTTGAGATGCACCATCTCGTTTTTGAGGGGGTCCTTAAACTTATCTGTGTTATCTTATCTTACACATGTGCAAACCTCCCCTCAGTTAATTGACAAAACATTTTATACATGTATTTGTGTGCCACTGTATTGCTGATGAAGCAAAGCATGTTTGGCCCATTTTAAATATATTGAGATTGCCCTGCGTGACCAACCTTGTCGTCCTGGGAGTCGGGCTGCAGCAGGCTGTGTTGCTGGATGGCCATAGGTGGAGGTAGAGGGACGGCATCAGCCCCCTCCTCTCCTTCCTCCTCACCGCAGCTCTGCATGCCTGATGAGGAAGACTTGGACAGGGTACCACTGCTCAGCCCCTCATTACGCATTCGCTAGAAACAGAGAGGAGAACAATGATTGTCAGTTGGTAGGTCGGAACCAAAACTCTTTGAATCATCTGGCAGGGTCGGTTATCCACTGCTTTATCTGTTCTTACTTCCTCCAGTGTTTCGTCCTGTGGCGTGGCGGCGCTGTCGTCAGAGTCCTTCTGCGAGCCGGCCATTGTGTCCATGTTCTTCCTTGTAACTTCCCGGTTCTTCTTGTGCTTGTGGGCGAGCTTCTTGACGTGGCCATCAGCTTTGCCGGAGCTCAGCCGCCGCACTGGGCTGGTCAGCCACTTCCGTAAGGTGTTCCCAGGACGTTTGGGTCCTGGTGAGCTGTGTGGACCCAGCGTCTGGCTGGAGCCTGGGTGTAGGGCGTCGTTACTGGATACAGACAAGGTGTCTAAGGGTGAACAGGAGAAAAGAAAGAGAAGGTTGATATTGCTATTATCACAAGTATAGTCTGTGATTTGAATGCACACAAAAGGGGTTATCGCACCAAAACAATCAAAACACAAGATTGGAATGTGCTATTAGTCATTCTAAATTAAGACAATCTGATGATGTCACTGCTTGGTGTAGTCAGGAATCAAAATGCTCCAATCAGTTGGCCAATACTAACAGCAGTGGTTTTTCTTGTCATTGGTTCACAGGTCTTTCAATTCAGGGACTAAACCTAGACACAACTAACCCATTTGATTAATGTCTGGTGCTGTAAAAAGATTACATCAGAAATGCTTGTAAAGCCTGAAGCTTTGTTCATCAGTAGTTAATGTATTCAAGTTGTGTAACAAACAATAAACAACATTTTACATGTAGTCACCATATATGCATATGTGAGTTTGCATAGAGTGAGAAACACTGAGGGAAAACAGGGTATATGATAACAATGCGTGTGCTTCTGTTTGTTTGTACAGGGTTTGTATGTGTTATGTGCAGTAGGCAGGCTGGCCTTCTCACAGTGATGCTCGCCTTAGGGAATCTGTAGGAGGAAAGCTCTTCTTCAACTAGTGATGGAGCGATGGAAAAAAAAAAGACAGGATAAAGGGTTACTAGAGGCTTTGTCTGAATGCTTCAAAGATCCATCCCTCTGTCTTACTAGTCTGCTCATTCGATCCATCCTATCTTTAGCCTCAACCCCTTTCTCCTACATTACCCTAACACCATACCTGCCAACACTCCCGTTTTTCCCGGTATTCTCCCGTTTTTTTTAGCCCTATCTCCCGGACCCCTCCTGGTTTGTTATTTCTCCCGGGATACTCCCCCCGTAATTTGCATGGCCCAAACTCCTTTATAAATAATCGGACCAATATGTTTGTCTAATGTTGACCTGTTGCCAGATCTTGTATGAAATGCATCCTATTCACACAATCCACACACCATATACAATTTTCAACCCGTTTGTCACCTCAACCTGACAACCTATAACCCAGCTGCGCAGTTGATCTCTGCGCAAACTTCGTGGAAAGTTCAGACCTGAAAGCGAGCCAATAAAAATGGCAGGTGAAGGCGGTGTTCCCGCAAAGAAATATAGCTGTAAATTTCAACAGTGTTGGGCGCAACAATATACATGCATCTTACATAGTCATATCGACAACCTCCACGCTTTTTGTAAGGTATGTCGCATTGATTCTAATATAGCGCACGGTGGGAAAAATGACATTACCCAGTACATTAAAACACAGCGGGTCAGTACACTTAACAGTGCCCCCCCTTTTTATTATTTTACGCCCCTGCCTCTCAGACAGCCTGAATCCACTGCTGCTTTGTATGATAATGTTGAAGTTGGATTTGTTTGTGTGCTCTCACACTGTGCAACATGAGCCCAACTCTGACACCACACATCATTCCCTGGACAAGACCTCCTCTAAGACCTCATAGTTCAAAACAAGGTAACATGATTTAAGAGTATCCCTTACTCTGCTGCCATTACGAGAGCAAAGAAAAATAACCCTCTAGATTTGACTTTGAAGAGCTTCGGCAATCACCCAAGCATGAGGAGAGTACCTCTTACTACGTATCTATCAAAAACTAGGACTGGGACACATTCCAGGAACACAGAGTTCTCATTAAAAGTCTCTCAATACGCTCCTAAACTGATTGACTGAGTCTTCTATCCCTTTAACATGCAAAGCTGATCAGGGCTGTAGCTAAACTAAATCAGATCATTCTTTCTTTGTGCAGGAAGATCTCAGGAGATGATGTTCTCATTGTGCAGATGATAAAAAACAAAAACAAGTGCTTTCCTATAGGGGCCGGAGTTGACTCAAGGACGATACTTTACTCCTATTGCATCACATCATGAGTTGTTGAGTCGAAGCAAAATGTAGAAAAGAATACAATTACATTTGTTAATGTTTTTGAGAAACTTAGTGACCTATATTTGAGGATACTTTGCAGCAGCTTGACTAAAATGTAAAATGTTGGAGAGATTCAGGCTTCAGCCTCTCCATCAATTAGCTATACAAGTGGTTAAAAAGATGCAGCTGTGTCCAAGTTAAATGGCTCTTATGAATGGCAGGTGTGGAAATTCTGCCTTCACTTCTCCACTGTATAAACGCATCTGCATGTGAACATGCGTGTCAGTCATTCAGCCTCTGGGAGACTCATTTTTACTGCACACTGCTGATACGAAGCATGTGTTCTCACATTGCATGCAAGGGAGGAAGAAAGCACAGTTCCCAGAATAACAAGCATCTCCCACACCATTAAGACCCTGAAGCCATCTTATTTGAGACTGCTCTCACCATCTCATTCTGACAAAGCCCAGAACATTTGGAGATATCTTCAGTATAACCTGAGCGATAATAGTCATGATCTTTCACTGATTCTGCTATACTTAGGTTGCCTCGTGCAAGATTTTCTTAGCCATGAGTCTGGCGAACAATACCGTGAATAAGTCAAGGCAGAGCAGGTGAGAACACATCTTTTCATCCTATTTTCATCCTGCAATTTATTTTTTACCAGACAGAAAGTCAGACGGATACTGTTCCATCTCCCAGGGAAGGGGAAGCTCGAACTGCTCTGAAGATCTATAAATTCCACCCAAAGGGCATATTTAAAGACGATAAAAAGTGGGGTGCAGGGGCTGTCCATCTTGCTTGAGGGCAATTTGATGGAAGATAATCCCATTTCGTTGGCACAAATCTTTACATGCAAACTCACTGTTTAGTAAAGAGTTTAGGGAAACTGTGATTTACCTGCCGCCACCATCTCCCCTGCAGTACCAAATGAAAACCAGAGTCATAAATGTTCATTACGATACTTCCCTGGAATGTTTTAGTCATGGGTACAATCATGGAGACTATTTTAGGCTGTAATTCTGATGACAAAGAATCCCCTTAGCATTTATTATTGTTGTTGGTCTCCAAGGACTATTAAAACCCTCCTTAATGAATTCTGTATAATGTATAATCTATAATATTATTCATACTAAGAGCAATTATAGGTAAAGGTGCTGAGGGGGTCTTTGAAATATTAGGTTTTCAAAGTCCTGAATACTTTGGGTAGTAACTGTGAGTGGACACTTAAGCATCACACAACTCTTTTTTAAGGTTTTCTCATGGTATTTTCTAATGTAAACCAGGTCCCTTTCTACTATTTTTATTACAAGTGGCCAACAAAACTGATGACCCACAGTGCACACCTACTTGCAAACCAAATTCATAATTTAACACCAGATTCAGGGAATAAACCAGAGAGCCAGACACAGGAGTCAGGGCCCCTCACATAGAGCAAACAGACCGTGGTTCCTGGACACGCACTGGCATCACATCTCACATGTAACCCTGCTGTAAGCAAGTACGTCTTAGCTATTACATCAAAGGCTGCGGGGCAAGTTAAGCAGACAAATATTTTACAGTCACTTCACACCAACTGGGTTTCTGGTGAAAAACAATTATTTTTTCCCTTTGAATGGCATTCAAATACTGAAATACAAAATGTAAAACTGAGATAACTGCCTTTGTGGTTCCAGTTGTAAGGGAATAACGCCTCAATAAATTGCCAATATTCAAATTAGAATTCCATAAATTTTGAATATTATACATTAGCAGGATAAGCCACACTACTGGGTATTGTGGTGCTGTGGTGCTTTAGGCTGAAAAGCATGAAAAAACAAATAATTCCACCTTCTATTCTTCATATGTCATGACTACAATGTTGACACTTTGAGAGGTAGATAAGCATCTGGTGGTATCTATGTGCTCTGATAAGACAAGGCCATGCTAACAGGGGTCTAAATGGATGAAACATGGGGTCAGCGGCCCTGACACATTCCTCCTCAGTAGAAAATAACCAAAGGGACACGCACGCACACACACAGAAGGCATGACCTTTACCCTGCAGGGTGTCACCTCAGAAACAGCTGGTCAGGCTCACAGCACTTCTTGGGAAACAAAAATGGGGATGTAGTTTATTTGCAGTGGTGACTCTAGCTAAGAGTTTGTCCTTCTCATTTAATCATTGGTTGTTTTTTTTTAAGATTATTTTTGGGGCTTTTCCGCCTTTAATTTGACAGGACAGCTAGGTGAGAAAGGGGAGAGAGAGGGGGAAGACATGCAGGAAATTGTCACAGGTCGGATTCGAACCCTGGACCTCTGCGTCGAGGAATAAACCTCTCAGTATATGTGTGCCTGCTCTACCCACTGAGCCAACCCGGCCACTTAATCATTGTTTTTTATATAAATACATTACATAAATTACATTTAAATTAGATCTGGTTCCATTACTCCCATCATCTGACCTTGTAATTACGAATGCAGAATTCCCATATACCCAATACCATATACCCAATATAAAAACAATTATACAATACATAATTATATATATATATATATATATATATATATATATATATATATATATATATATATATATATATATATATATATATATATATATATATATAACCGTACATGTCTCCTCTTTATCATAGTCAACATATTTTCTCAAAATGTTTTGAGAATTAAGCCTAACGCTCTAGTTTCCCTATGACAGGCTTTAAAGTGTGTAGTAATATGTTCATCTTTGCTAAATTAATTACACTGAGTCAATTAGTAAACTAGCGCCTCTGTAGCAATTTTGGATCGGAGGCATCTCCTTCACTTGCTGGTTAATTGGTCAGTAGACTCATTAGAGCATTGCACTGCCGAGACAACTATGATGATCTGTGGAGTCATACACTTGCATATCTTCATGTATCATTAGTGTTTGTCACAGGGAAAAACAAACTGTATGGATTTACATTGCATATTTGCACATGCATGCATGTACAAATATGCAACATAAATGCATGTATAGACATTCAAACTTTATAATATCTGCTAACATGCAAAGGCAAATCAGATTTGTATTTGCCCTTTTAATACTATTATCTCAGTTGAACTCTGTGGGCTGATATCCCTGAGAAGAGACCCACCAAGAGTCCACCAGATGCTCTCCACTGGATCTTCAGATGTTTGCTAATTTATCTGCAAGCAACCGACACGCTATCATAATTCAATCATTGCTCATTCACGCTACCGCAAAGAACATGCTAGATTTACGACTCTGTGTGTGTGTGTGTGTATATGTGTGTGTGTGTGTGTGTGCCTGTGTCTCAGAATAGGACGGAGGGGAGGGGCTGTAGTACAAATGGAGTGATCCCAAAAGTCTGCACAGCTCCACAGAAGCATGCCTGGGATTCCAGAGGTGTCACCAGGGGAGCAGCTTTAGTGTGGCCTTATCTTCCCCAGGAGAAGTCGTACAAACACACAGACGCACACAAACATCAGTCGGTGTGGTTGGAGACAAGCTTTTAGGGGTGGAGGTGCAGAGTGTAGGAAAGCTCCAGGGGTTCGGCTAGCTGCTCTTTAAACATGTAGACAATGCTGGAGAGGGCTTGCCACCAACAGCCATAGTTAGGGAGGGCGTGGAGTTGGGATGGGAGATTTGGGAGAGTTTAGAGACCACCCGCTACATGTTCTGGCAAAATCAGTCTGATGTTTTTTTCAAGGCTTTATCATACTGTATATGACAGACAACGGTGAAAACATGACAAAGAAAAAAATGTGAGAAGCTCCTTATTTTCCGATTCTATTCTATTCTATTTGACCTCATTATTGTCTTTTCTCCCTGGGGTCTACAATAACACCCTCTCCCCATTTGTACAGCACCCGCCTGAACTTGCACACAGATATAATCTTGTTGATGTGATTTCAGTAGATTTAATATCTCATCACATAAACGGTGCATCCACCAAATTACTTTCACTGCCATAATGCCACAACATAATCCACACTTGATTAGTGAATGTCCTCTGCATTAAACCCATTTGAAAATAGCTGACGTGGAATCTACAACAAACAAGGACAAACAGCAATACCAAACTGGTGAACTAGAGCAAAAGAACACTTTTTCTGCCCAAACTCTCCTGTCTTTTTCCACTTAAAAAAAGTAGATTTGCAATTTTATCCCCACATAACAAGCAAATACAGACATTTATAGACATGTTACCATCTCCATATCAAACTCTTGTTACAGAATCGTAAAAGAGAATAGTGTTTTTTTTTTTATTTGTTTCATCAAGCAAAACCATCCTGATATAAGCAGAAGAGAAGGACATTTTCTTATGTTCTACACATTATGTTGTTACTCATGTGTCGCACATGAATGAGAGACCTACCCAGGTCCAGCAGCCAGAACTTGCAGTTGTCAGAGTGTCCTCCCTGTGTTGAATCCATGGAGCAAAATGGGTTTAGAGACACTAAGGACTCAATTCCACGGGCCATGTTAAATATCACGCCCCTGGGATTCTAAATTTATATATTCCCTCACAGCATATCCACAGGTACAACTTTCAATTCCTATGCAAAACCTAAAAATGTTTTAGTCACTGCGTTGCTGAAATCCCAGAGAGAGAAAGTGTAAAGTCCAGTGTGAGGAAAAAGAAAAAGTCAAATGCAGCATTATAGAGTAGGATGTTTTCTCTCACTCTCTCTCTTTGTATCTCCTGTCCTCCGTCTCTCTCTCTGTGGGCTGCTGTGAGGATATTGGGCAAGCCTCCACTGTGCTTCGCTGTTCCAAGGGGATGTCTGCAAACATGCAGCACATCTACCGTATTACCCTTTGTAGGAGCACCCACTCAGTTTGTGTGGGCGGGTGCATATTTCACAAGCATTAGGATGCATACAAGTTGTGCAGTATGCTTAGAACAAATATAGACTTGGTTATAAAATCCAAGAGAAGTATACAGGAAAACGGTCAAATTTCAGTTTTTCCGAAATTCTGAATCTCCATTTTTCTTTTTTAACGAGTTTTTTTTAAACTACTAAAGTCTGTTACATCTAGGCATCGTCACTTCATCTGAAAACACTGTGCAGTTCTGAGTAGCTATGCAGGCTAGATGCACAAAGATATCCCTGTTTTACTGTGAGTGTGTTTGTGTGCGTGTGTCTCCCTGGGTTCTAAACACACTCTATCCTGTAAGAACACGCACACACTTGTGCATACACTGGCCTGCTCCTTAAAGAGTCCTTTTTATTAATAACATTAAGTATGTACCAAATTTGTATTTATTTCATTATGAGAGGCACTGTGAGTGTCAACCTGCATGCTTTGGTAAACGGGGGAATTCCAGTAATCAAACTGAAAATATGATTAGTGTGTAAGGGAAAGCGGTCTAAACCCTATTTCAACAGGAATGTGTATGTTTGCACAGGTTTTCAGCAGCTAGCTGAACAACACAGGACTTAAGATGTGAACTACTGTCACATTCACCCATACTATAATCAGAGCAGACAACCAGCTGCCAGCTATACACTTTGCAGGCTAATCCTACTGTATGTGAACCATTGAATCCTCTCTATTATGTTATTCCAGACACAGACATTGTCCCCCAACAGTCAATTATTCCTGCTTGTGAGACACAGCAGGAAAGGGGGCGATTTCCCGGAAAACACTAATCCGCTAAACCGTCACCCTTCCACAACTTTTGACAAAGTGGCCTACATGGTTGGTCAGTAAATACAAAAGGCTGACAAAGTAGCAAAGACGTTTTTTTGTCATCCTTGTCTTTCTCGTCCTCAGCAACAGCTTTTTAAGCCACAGAAACCCCATGCAGTGAGAAGCTCCTTTTCATCACTCTTACTGGCCACACAAACACACAGATACAAACAGTGAGGGCTGGTTAAGCACAACCAAGGGACCAAGGAAAGCCAGATAAAACAAGAGCCTCTATAAGCAAAACAGAGATGAGAAACAGTGAAGCTGCAGTTACTGTAATTAAGTAGTTGGGAAATTCTACCCTTCTTCCAACACTGTACTAGTAAATCATTCAGCTAATTCCAAAGTTGTGAGCACCTGTTTGTACAATCCGAGTATCCTGTAATTTTAAATACAAATGCAAACCTTTCTCATACAAGGCTGCCAGCAAAATTACTTGCTTTATTACCATAGAAACAAGCAGCTCTCACCCACTCTTTCAGTTCAAAGAGGGAAAATCACAAGTAGAAACTTCTGTCAAGACATGATGCCAGCAGCTCATATCACAACCGACAAGTGTCGAATGAGGGTCAGGTCTGTGTATAGAGTCCTTTCCTCTCACCTTCTGTTAGCTATATTTATTCATTGTTTAGCACTGTCCAGATTAGGATTTCCAAGTTTATTTTGGTCATAAGAAAAATCTATAAATATACAATATGTATGTATGTATGTATGTACGTATGTATGGTATAGGTAAATATAGTATACCTATTTATCTATCTAGAAGAGAGAGATAGATGAGATCAAGACCAATGCCTTACATAGCCCATGTAGCCTAGGCTGAGTGAGAAACAGTAAGACAGCAGATTGTCATTGCATCATATCAGAGTGGAAAACAGTTTACCCAATGAAGGAACCAGTCACCATCACCGAGGCACATCCAACAACAGTGCACAAGAATATAGAACCGGATAGCACCAGGGTCTGACATGATCCACACAGTAACCTGAGCCAGCTATTGGGCCTTTATCAGAGAACTTGAACCAAATACATGTTCAGGGAGTCCCAGTCTCAGTCCAGGTTGACTTTCAAGCATGGGAGTATCAAAAGGATGGGATGAAGTTAATAAGACACAGCCATCATGATCAAGCCTGCACTCCAAGGCATTACTGTTATTAAGAACAATATTTTATATTGGATACTAAAAGCAGGATATAACCCTTTATCACTATTAAAAATTGGGGGACATTCGAAAATTAATCTCATGCATCACATTTCCAACAATAATCTGTTGTGTTCGTAATTATGGGTTAATTCGCTGGCAGGGCATGATTTGACAGTAATTGTAACCAGAGCTGGTGTGATGGTAAAACACACACACAGACTGTGGAAAAAAACACTGGCGACCACGTTATTGACTGGTCTTAATAAAACCCTTTGGGTTCGATAACAGATGCAGATTCTGACATTATATCTTTCAGGGTTGCACCCTCACAAGGCAGTTTAATATTTCATGTTTGTTATAATCGAGGCCATGCTGCTGCATGTTTAAGACAATATAAGGAAAACTGGCAGTGATACGATCTGTGGAGCACTGGGAATTCAAAGGTTAAAATTATTTTAAGATCATTAAAAGAGAGCTGTGCTTCAAGCGGGTCTTCCACAGTTGCATAGCAACAACTAGAAATACACGTACGTGCTTCCCCAAGCAGCTGTTTGGTGAGAAGTGAAAGTTCTGCAGCTCACCAATGATATGTTTCCAAACACATCTTATTAGCTTTCCCAAATGTTTCAAGTGTCCATATGTGCATGGATGTGACAAGCAGCTGTTGGGTGAGATGAGAAGATTCTGCAGGCCACCTTTGCATTTTCCAAACATGAACTACATCCAATTAGCTTTTCCTAATATTCTGATGTGTCCAGATGTTCCTCAATATGACAGAATAACTCTCACTCCATCTGCCAGTGTGTATGAAAACATTGTCATCCTACCTTTGTGGTTGAAGAGCCCCTCCATCTCCATGGAGGACCTGGAGTGAGCGATACAGAGCATGGAGCAGGGTACGATGCCCTCCTGGGCTGGAGAGCGATCTGTGGTCCTCACCAGGCACCAGTCCGGCTTGTCGTGGAGTCGCTCCAGAACCTCCACAGTCTGGCCTCGCCGCACCGTCAGCTCCCCGCTGCTGCTGCCATTACTGGCAATAAAGTCATGGATCACCACTGTCAACTCACAGCCACCGGACAGCTAAAATGGAAGAAAGATGTGAAAACCTATTAAAGAAACGCTGATATTTGTTCATTTTAGTTCTACTGTTCACGTTTGCACAAAGCATGAATGCAGGTTCCACATTGCTATCTGTGAGGATAAATTGTATCCAACAAGTGATAAAACTAAATCATGAGAAACTAAATACAGGCGGCATGTATGTAATAATAAACTGTGATTTGATTGTTGCTAAATTGACTAAGGAGGGAGAAGAATCCTCTTGGAAAACATTGATTTTCCAAGCTACTGTTTATACGTATCTCGTCCAGTCAGTACTGGTTACCAGCACACAGGACAATCCAGTGTTGTATCCCTCCAAGCTCCACTATAGATTGTAAATTTCAAAGAAGAGAAAGACATAATTTCTCCTGCATTTTAATAATTTTGCCACACATATTTAAAAAAAGACAACATAAGAACCTGGTACTACTGTATAAACTAATGCCAACAAACATGGCCATTCAGCAGTGGTGGTATGTACTAAAATACATTTACACGAGTATTGTACTACAAATATGAGGTTTACTTGAGCATTTTCTTCTCATGCCACTTTACACTTCTTCTCTTAATTAAGTAAAGGATCTGAATACTTCCTCCACCACTGTCATTCAGTAAAATTCACTAAATGGGATGAATGGGCTCTCAGAACAAAAAGCTAATATTCCCACACAACATCCTTTGATAACAGCACAGGTACTCTAGCAGCACTGTACAGTTAAAGTGCACATGCACTGATGATTGGTGACTCATTCTAGCATAACTGAACAAAACGTCAGTCTGACGATCTGACTCTGCTCATCTAAGTGTCTATGAGAAGAAAGGCAGTATTAGATAGAGGTGGAACAAGGCGGAATTTGTCACTTTATTTACCAGTTATTCTCAAAGGTATTTCTGTTCAACACGTGACAATGCAGCTGCTTGTTTCTATGAAGGCTTCAATCTCCGTGCTCACAGCAAGTTCTGTGCTCATAGGTAAAGGATATAGAGCAACAGTACACCAGAGGGTGCAAAAATATTGTTATTCTACAAATATTAAATACAAAATCATAAACAATTCCTTATTGTCTGGGACAAAGTTAAAATAAATTGGCTTATAAATGCAAATGAATACCACATATGTCCAAATGTCTGTTAACTTATCCGCTGCTGTACTTAGCAACAGACCTAATTCTACACTACAAGCATTTTCAGTTTATGTATTTCATGGTACATGTCCAAGAAAAAGATATAAACATGTTTATAGCAAAGAATTTTGAGCTAAAAAACCTTAAATGATTCTAATCATCTTGTGAGCATTTACACCAAATATGACTTAATGGCAGATGATAAAAGTCTTATATATTTAGACACATAGTTAAAAATATTCACATACCCAGCAGACTAAAAATCATCCACACATCTCATGCTTTGCACATCCTAGTTTTACTGCGGCTTAAATTAGACATGTGTTTCTTATTTCTAGTGTTGAAATGTATAGTGTTGCAGGTTTCTTGTGTCCTTCCTATCTGAAATAAATTGCATTGATCATTTCAAAGATGTTCACTGTTAAAATTTCACAGTAGTGCTTTTTTTCTTTTCTTGTATTCAAATACTGCAAATCACATAATGTTCAACATACCCTTTGATAGTGTGGTAAAGCAAGAGAGCTAAGGAGTTGCGAAATGGGATGTGAGATCCTGTCCTCCAGCTTCTCCATTGTTTTCCACTCCCTCATTGCGAGAGAAGTCCCAAAAGAGCAAGAAAACTCTACAGCACTCTGATTTCTACAGTTATCCACTGAAAATGTCCTAAATCACAACAGGAAGTTGCTCACTAGGTAAGCATAAACTGTCTGGAAAATAGTGCAATTGATTTAACTTGTTATGGAATATTTCCCCTTGGAAAACAGCCCAAGATAATTACAATCCTGAACCATAATAACATCACAAGGCCAAAAGAAAAAGTTGCTGCTGTCCACGGTCAACAGCACTCCTCTGTGGGTTCTTACAATCTGACTATTGAAGCTTAAATGATTCCCTGTTGCGTGGCGCTTCCCCGGAGCGAAGCGGTTAATCCATTCTTGCCTTTAAACAAGTGTCGCCACAATTTAGCTTGCTAATGTCCACTGATAAACAAAAAAAAAACTCTGGAAAATTAGAAGAAAATAAAATTGCTGGAATATTTCTACGAAGCAAAGTGTGAGATTGATAGCTGTGAGGACTTAAAACTGTGCTCTCCTGTCTGGCATACAGACGAGTATCCTCTGTGAAGAGAGCGTGGGAGGCTGAAGCTGCTGACACACAAGTCAGTCACTAAAGAGACACACACAGGAACATGGACACACACACTAACACAAACACACCACTGTCACCGCCTTTTGAATGAGAAGTCTCACAGAGAGTCCTCACAGAGAGAGAAGCATTCAAAAAGTGAGATTGAAATGCAAATTTGTAGTTAGTTTGTGTGTTTTAAATGTTTATGCTTGGATGTATGTATGCCCTTAACTGAGGGAACAATGACAAATTAACTAGTGTCTGTGATAGTTTTGAAACATACATGAACACACGCACACGCGTGCACACACGCACGCACGCTCGCACGCACACACACACACACACACACACACACACACACACACACAGCTCACCTCCTCACCTTTACAATTTGGTTTAATGCTACATGAAACAACCACAAAGCTGAGCTTTGTGCTAACAGTTGAGTGAACAGTGACAGTGAACACGCTAAGCTAATTTTCTTATTTTCTTGATTACATTAGAAATGTATGATAAGGAAAGTTCAATTCAAGTGTGAAAATAATGACCTCATGTAAGAGTCCACCGCCACAGTTTATAAATAGTTTGACTTAAAATTATGGGAATATTTTTGTATCTATGTGTGCTTGTGTGTGTGTGTGTGTGTGTGTTTGTGTGTGTGTGTGTGTGTGTGTGTGGTTTTATCTAGTTATAGCACCACAGAAGGCCTTTCCTCCTACGCTCAGTATGAGCAATTGTAAAGCTAACACGCACACACACACGCACGCACAAACACACACACACACACACACACACACACACACGCCACAGCACACACACACACACACACACACACACACACACACACACACACACACACACACACTGCTCTGTCAGATGGACTGTTTCTTCCTCCTAACACAATTAAACACTTTCACAGGAAACAACTTGAGAAGAGTTGCCTGCATCTAACCAGCTTCTGGTGTGTGATGGCATGATATGGACCAATGACAGATTAGCTACATACTGACTGAATTAACTGAATAAGGTGGCATGTAAAGGGAAATTAAAAAAATACAAATATATTGGTGTATCACAAGTGCTGCCAATACATTTTGGGGATGAAGAAAGCCTGGATATTGTGTGTGTGGTCCTACCTTATCACTGTCCAGTGTGTTCTGGGATGTACGTGAGGCGATGGAGATGGTATCCGGTTGGCTGCTGGCATCTCCCTGGCTGTCCAGCTCCTCTCCGTCCCTGCACGCAGACATTATCATTACTTTCATCTATTATTACTATTGTTACAGTTTTTTCTAACAGCTTACACACGTTTTCAAAACTATGTCTCCTTTTTTCAAAACTCTACACACAATTCCCAAAACTGCACATACAAAATGCTAAATGCCTCACATCTCCTTCAAAATGAAACACTGCATTCAAAATGCCATAAACACATCTCAATATGAAGCATTTGCATCAAATGTCAAACACTTTTTTCATAATAGTACATTTTTGGACATACCATGTATACAGTGTTGTTCTAAATGTAAAGCTCTTTTGTCTTTCATAGGCCTATATCTACATTTACAATGTTCTAGAGGGAAAGTAATCTGCTGAGAGTGGTTGAAAAGTGCACTGTAAAAAACAATGCAATGTTACAGTAAAACAGAGAATAATTATTGGGCAAAACATCACGTTTGTAAGAGTAGCACAGTGTTGTATACAGTAGCATGGAACAAGAAAACAACACTACAAACATATGTAAACCAAAGGTATCATTTTAGAATAAAGACTGTGTGTGTGTGTGTGTGTGTGTGTGTGTGTGTGTGTGTGTGTGTGTGTGTGTGTGTGTGTGTGTGTGTGTGTGTGTGTGTGTGTATGTGGTGTGTGTGTCTGTGTGTGTGTGTTGTGTGTGTTTGTGGGTGCTTGTGTGTCGGGGGGTTGTGGTTGATCACATGATGAATAAGATGAATAAGTGTGTTGCTCTCCTTCTTTCTCTCCTCCACCTCCTCCTCCTCCTCCTCGTTATATAAGTGTAGCATTTTGATTGGCTGTGTTTGGTTGTGTCTTATAATATATAGATAATTGTGTGTAGTGTTTTGAAAAAAGTGTTTTATGCAATTGAAAACTGAATGAAAGGCTGAGAAATTATGGTTTTGGAGATTTGGTGTGGAGTTTTGAGTGAGAGGTTTCAAAAATCTTGTGGCATGAAAAGATTTTGTGTGTAAGCAGTTGGAAAAAACTGTAATAATCCTTACATTTTCTACATCTTTTTTTATATATCTATTATATTGATTATTGAGTTGATATACTGTGTTTGCTCTGTAGTGCCACTCTTTTGTTTTTCCCCAGTATGGTTGCAATGGTCGATTCAAGCTGTGCCCAGCTGCAGTGTTTTAAATGTCATGATTGCAAAACTGATAAACATTTTTTACATTTTTACATTTACTACTGTATTTATTTTCAAAAATGTGTTGCACAAACAAAATACATTTACAGGATGACACACTGTAATAATACACTGTTTGCTTACCGTCTGCCTTTATGTTTAGCTGTGGTGGCTTTAGGGATGTGGATAGGCTCCTTCAGAGCTCCACGCAGGTGGACAGTTCGCTCCTGGATGACCTCCCGAATGTGTTTGATCCAGTCCTGCTTGTTCTCAATACTTGAAGCCTGGGACATAACACATGATTGGATCAGACAAAGGTTAGGTTTACAGATTCTAGCATGTACAGGTATTATGTCAGTAGCGTAGCCAGGTCTTTTTATTTCTGCTTTTTCATATACAGACACAAACAGAACATTAAATCAACAACTCAAGATGTGAACAGCGGCGAAAAATAAAAGCTGTCGCCCTGTTCACTTGGCCTGAATGAATTAATCGTTGACCCATAACACCGTATCAGGTTTAATTTAGCAATTATATAGTTCTGTCTGATCCCACGAGTGCTTTGATCCCTGCAATCTTGTACTTGAGTCAAACGTCCATATTCAGACACAAAGTGAAATGACGACAACTGTGTCGCCTATACTCCACTTAGGGTTCCACAGAAAGATGCTTATTATCAGCCTTCTGTTTATTAACATCACTGAGCCAAAGCAACACTGTATTTAGCATATGACTATTCTTGTCTCTGTCTTCTCTTCTTCCTTCACTTAGCAACAAGCAGCACCAAGGCTGCAGTGGCACTGTGTTACATAAGACAAAGATTAAGATGGTCATCAGATGTTATATAATAAGACAGATAGCTGTAAAGCACATATTTACACATAACACTTTCACATACATCCACAAGTGTTTGTCTTTCTCTCTGTCAGTCTCAAAAACAAACACATTTACATCTACACACACACACTCTGCATAAAGCATTGCTTCTCACTCACTGCGTGAGAACTACGTTGCATGAGAGTTTGGATTTCGACCCATCAGCTGCTATTCTAATATTTCTGTGTGATTAGTAGGAGAAAGTAACACTTTATCCCCTACAGTGAGTGAACTTTCTTGGGGAATTTCCTAGGAATTAGTGGGAGTGGACTACAGACATGGAGTTATTCTTCTTTATATAGAAGGGGAATCATATGGGGGGGGATTTTCAGATGTGGAAGTGAAGCTCTTTATTACCAAAACTATTTTGGTTCTCAGTTCTAACTTGATCATGTATATCAGATACTGTAATAAAAAGAAAATATTTAAAAGAAGAAAAAGCTGTAAATTCAAATTTACATTGGTAATGTAAATATGATTGCAGTGATCAAACAATGACCCTTTATCTTCACCATTAAAATCAACATCTTGATACCTTGAGGACGATCTTGTTGTCTGAAGTCGGGGTTCTGCCCACCCACAGGGCAAACTTACAAGGATCTCCTTCCACATGTTCTGTCACTCCAAGCTCTGATGTCTGAGGGGGTGAATAACAAAGGTTACATACAGCGATACATTATATTCTAATAATGCCATTACAATTTGCAACCAAAATAAAAACAATGTGTGTCACAGAGGTCTTCCAGCTGACCCAACTCCCAAAAACCAAGGATCAATCCTGAACCATCCAGGTCTTCAGTTCACACTTTTGAGCTAGACTCAGTCTTAATTTGGGTCAATGTTGAATTCATATTTTAAAATTTTTGATTTGATTTGACACAGTAAAACCTGATATGACCCGAGGAAGAGTCTGATATGTGAGCAACACCAGCTGCAATCAGGACACATAATTTTACAACTACATTGACATCAAACAGTACATTACTTACAAAGAGCTTGCTCTTGTAGAGGTACTTGCTGCGCCCGTTGGAGTCTTTTACTTCTTTGCTAAGGACCAGGGACATCTCGAAGAGGAAGAGGTGTCGGTCGCGACCCTTCCGGATCAGAGTCTTGGGATCCCATACCTGGAAGGACTCCTGAAGTATCAACTCTCCCTGGGAGTCTATGTTACCATCAAACCCTGAGGAAGTGAAGGCAGAGGAAGAAAAGAGCCACTTAGGGGTGTTTGCATGTGTGTACAGTATGTACAAACATGTCAGTGGGTGGCAAATGGAGGGAAGTTTAATGACGTTACTGCTGACTGACAGCTGAGTAATTTGTGCTAAATGTAAGTGACGTGATTACATTCACAAAAGCAAAGTGAAAGTTCAATTAATCTGAAACATCAGACCCTCAGAACACACTCAGTGAACAGTTGTACAGGTGACTATCAAAACACAATAGGAGTTCCATTAACAGCAGAGGTGTGTGTGTGAGGGGCTTTGCTCGGTGTATACCCACCATCCAGCATAGAGAGGTGCATGGCATCATTGGCTCTCTTGGGGACACTGAGCATGACTTCAAGACCATCCTTTATCTCACCTTTACCCTCCTCACAGCATGTCAACAACTCCTTCAACAGAAGAACACAAACATACACACAGTGACATTTAAATGAAGAAGTAAAGAAAACAAGTTCATACTGTATACTTTGTTTTTTGCCTGCAAAAAGTGAGTAATGCTAACCCAGATATTCTTCCATTTCCATTTATTTTAAGGCATGCTGTACCTTGAGAAGGAGCTGGTATTTAGTGATTCTCTGGACTGGTTTGATCAGGTAAGAGGAGATGGAGTTGGCCAGGCGATGTCTTTGCTGGATTTCCTTAAAATCAAAAAAGGAAAACAGACACGTCTTACAGAGGCTACTGTCTTCTTTATTCTAACTAATATACTATACAGACAAGCCTTAAGAGTTGGATTACAAAATGGAAAAAATAAATAAAAAATCACTCATCCTGACTCTATTAGCACAGCTTATAACACAATAGCATGAGCCAACACTTCGAAATATTCTGCACTGTTTATAGTTATTTATTTATTACTCTGTCCATCTTACTGTGACCTGTGCAATATGCCATCTCATATTCATCATAATCATCTGTATATCAGTATATATATTCTCCCCACATGTAAATAATGACCTGTGCAATATGCCTTTTCATATTTATATGTATATTCATCTGTTTATATAGTCTTCCCACCTGTAACTAAAATAAGTGTTTATAGTGTACATATTACTGTTATTACTCTCTTCTTATTATTTTTCTTCTATTTCCTATTTTTTCTTCTTTCTTTGTGTATTTTTCTATCCTATTGTGTATTGTGATCAATAAAGTCTATCTTATCTTATCTTATTTTAGCTTATTATAGACCAAGCAGTATTGGTAGTTACTTACATCAAAGTAGGGTCCAGCATGTTCCAGGATGAGTTGAGTGGAGTCAGGCTTGTTCTTACAGTAGTTCACATACATCTGGAACTTATCAGCCTGAGCAGGAGAAGTAACACCAGTGCTTTACTCACAAATCATCAAGAGTCTTGGATGCATATTATATAGGTCTATTGTACTGTATACGTTTTGTTATTTAAACTAAAAATGGACCTAGTCACACAGAAGAAAAGATATAGCCGAGGAACAAAAATTCAAACTGAAATATAAAAGCGACAACTTGTAGATCTCTTACCCAAGTCACGAAACAATGGCCGACATCCTCTGGAAGCTGCTCATACTTCTCCAACTCCTTCAGGAAGATACTGTACGAAGACAGAAAGATTTAAATGAGGAACAATCAGAAGCTGAGGAACACAGTTTGTATGTTTACCACTTCTGAAAAAAAAATGTCAACTTAAAATGTATAATCTTAAACCAAATTAGCATATGTGTTGATGGTAAAGAATACAGAATCTCGCAGATCATGGCTCTACTGACTTGTGATGAAACTCGTAGAGGTCCTGCATGTTCCCAAAGATGATGTGTTCCTTGTTGACAATTCCAGGAGGAATCTCCTCCACACCGCTGGTCATCTCCCCACAGGTATGTCTGCGCGCGCACACACACACACACACACACACACACACACACACACACACACACACACACACACACACACACACACACACACACACACACACACACACACACACAATTAACGGAATACCTAGAAATCTCTCTGTACCAACTTGTCTGATGTAAGAGCGTCTGATCACCACATTACATATTGGAATTCATCATTTTGTTATTTTGTAAGTAACCCACTAAACTATCTAGAGAAAATTGGAAAGTAAAAAGTAACCACTTTTAAAGAAAAATGTTCATGCAATATAAGAACAAAATATTAAAACAAACATTTTAAAAATCATAGCAAAGGCAATGAAGATATATTTGACCACAGTCAATTTACTACAAGTCAGAAAACACCTAATTGTGTAAAAAAAATGAAAATGATGTAGATAAGGTTATGTAAAGTAGGGAAATGCTGATGGCTCTGTGTGTGTTGGCTCCAATACTTACATCCATACACTCCCGTAGGTCTCTGACGTAGGCTTTCTCTGTCTGAATCAGCTCAGCCATTATAAATCTGAAAGGACATGCACATTCGGAGAGGAGACACTGATGAACGTGGTCAGGTGCTGTAGTTAAAATAAAAAACCTGTGGTGAAGACTAGTATGTAGAAAATAAAATACAATACTAAGCATTTAAAAGATAAAAGAATTTCACTCTGCTGTACACTCTGTTTCTACTTTCTTTGTAACTACTGGGGTAGCACTGTTGCTATAAGCGGATGCATCGTAACTCCCTTATGACTGACGTATGGCTTGTGAACTTATGTACTGTAATTTACAGGCTGGTCGTGAGCTACTTACTCCATAAACCCTTTAAAACGAATTACCAAAGATATTCTATACAGCATCAGGAACACAGAAACATCTTGTGATACATGCACATTATTGCTCTGCCTCCTCTCACATGCACAATAAATTATATCTCCATTTGTTTACACACCTGATTGGATTCGAAGATTTCAGTGTTCGCTACGCGCTCACGTTCTCTTGTTAATTTGACAGTAAACTACACGTTATCATTAACCCAAACTATTTCAAATGAAAGCCTGTCGTCAGCTATAAAATGTTAATCTGACTGAAAATGAATATGCTTTCATATGTTTGCAGGGAATTACTGAATTATTCATCCAGGCACTTTTCCAGGCCTGTGTAGGAAACCTGTGATGCTGAACATCGGGTGGCAATCAGGAGCGAGTGTGCCAAGAAAAATATCTGTTGCACTTACTCTTTCCTTCGCGCTGACTTCCTCTTCTCCTCGTTGAGTTCATGGGCAGCATCCCTCAACTTGACCTCTGACCCTGGAGCACTGGCTGGGATGATGTCCAGTTGCAGCTCTTTGCTCTGAAAAGAAGACAGTGGCTTTTATGTTTGCGCATAACAGGCATTGTGGTCATTCACTAGTCAACACACCAATGTGTGACATATTTGCTTTCTCTTAGCACCAGTTCATTAAACTGAGCTGTTGGGAGATGGAGTTTATATAGGGACACGAGTGATAGACAGTCTCCTCCAGTATCTATCTACATCGGACCACCTGCTGCAAGCTCCTTCTCTTGAAACTACAATACAATTAAAGCCAGGGGTAGTTTGTATGATTACATTCATCACATAAAACATGATTTTGTTTTAATCTCACTCTAGAAAGGCTAGAGGCCAAGATTATATCCTTATTACTAAAACCTGTGCCAGACATGGACTGTATCAGTGTCTGTATCTCTCTATGGTCTTTCCTTATAGAGCATCAATTCAAGGTTTAGGATAAAGCATATAAATAAAGTTTGTTAAATAAAAAAAGAAACATTAGGAAGGACAAAGCTGATATCTGTATTCTTCTTTGATTTGTATCAATGGTGTGCACTCACAGCCTTGTTGGAGTCTGAAGAAATGCCAAGCGCAGTTTCCAGGCAGGTTCGGTATTTGTCCATTCGGAGAGAGAAGTCCCTGTAGCGCTTGTCCACTGAGGACACCCATTTCTTTATCTCCAGGGCATGGGCATGGCCCTTGTCACAAAACCCATCCGCCAGCTGGATCAACAGCTTTACTCGCTCTTTGGTTTGCTGTCAATAGAGAGACATTTAGGGAGGGGATAGAGAGAAAAGAGAGGTGGCCACAGAGAGCCAGTGCCGGTGAAGGAAAGGTAGATAAGAGAGAGAGAGAGAGAGAGAGAGAGAGAGAGAGAGAGAGAGAGAGAGAGAGGGAGAGTTAGGAATCAGTGTGTTGCTTAATAGACACAATAGCTTATTCTCTAACACAATAACAGTGACACAGCAATGAGGACACGGGACAATACACTGCCCTGGGAATGGGCCTCACAGAAGAGCGCAGGACTGTGCAAACATACACACAACGCAACACAACGAGAAGAGTAACAGGCACACAAATACAAGCATACAGTCTCCACCATTCCCAGCTTCTTCTACACAGTAATAGATCCCAAAAAAAAAAAAAAACATAAAACGAACACAGACACACACACATACCTTTGCTGTGATCTGGAAGTCTTCGTGCTCTTTTAGCAGCTCCTGTGTGTGGTGAATGCTGGAGCCGGTGGATGTGTGTGTGGACAGGTAAAACTCCCCAGTGTCATGAATCCACTCCAGGGCCTGAGGACACAACCAATCACAAGTGAGTACATTTACACTTAAGGGATTTTAGTTACACAATTTAACACAAATCTGAAGACCCAGTACAAGTAGGTACACTTGAAACTACAATTCAATTACAATGTGTGTTTTGTATACTTAAACTCACCATCATCCCCTTCATCCTCTCTTATCTAGTAGGACATTTGTTTCAATTTGAACTGATCAGGGTTTGAAATGCATAGCATTTTCCACTGTACAGTTTAACTTTACGAATCCCTTTCACATTCCGATCACATTCATGGTAATTCAGGATTAGGAAATGTGACATTCAATTTTTCTGAGAAAACAATATGATACAGGAATTAGATATTTAACAATCTGTTACCACCTATTAACAATGTAACATATCTAGCATTCAGTTTCCAAAGGTCCTACTTACAGTAGTTTCTATTCTTTTTCATGTCAGTGTACTTTATAACTGGGCCTTGACCTGCAGTGGCAGAACTGGTCCAGTCAAAGTGTGAGACCAGAAAGCATTTGGGCCCTGGGGATAAAACCTGGATCACCCTAGAATAGCCATGTCCTAGAAACATCTATGATGTCATCTGATTTTATTGGCTAAGCGCATTGCTGTGTGCCTGCGCTGTACTATCCAAACACCACAAGAGGGAGCAAAGTGTCTGTATATAAACAGCGTTAGACCTGGTACACAAGGGCAGAGTTAAGAGCTTAAATCCCACAGATTCTAACTTGCTTTGGCTTCTTGAAAATAAAGAGTTTCCAGCTGTCAAAGTCATGTTTAAATAAAACACTCAACATATCAGCTCAGTCTGTGGAGTGTGAAGAGATGTTGTCCGCTAGTGAAAACAGTAATATCCAAATCTTTCCAATTCTTTCCAAATCTTTCCAATTCTTAAACACAGAAAAAACTTTACAATACAAATGCCAGTGGCTGAAACGTTCAGTTCTGCCTGAGGAGTAAAAATGAAGGGTTGCAGACTAAATTTACTAGGCCACATAATGATAGCCGTCTTTTAGACGCAAATGTTGCAAATGTCTGCCAGCTTATATAATTTCCAGTACATTTGACATGTATCATTACCAAGAAAAACAGCTGCTTGATTTAAAAAATATATATGTATGCTAACTGAGACAAGTCAGTTGGCTGATTTATACAAACAGGAATGAGGCTTGTTTCTGTACTGTGAACTGAATGACACAATGCACCCATCTGCTCAGCCTTTTCTCCAAATTGGGCTTTTTGCAAGTGCACACATAAACATAAGGACACACCTGTTTGGCGCTGCGTTCAAACACTACATATTGCTGGCATTGATCCAGCCTCCGCTTCCTCATGGTCCAGAAGTGGAGCACTCTGTTCTCTCTCTGCAGCAACTCATTCAAGATGTCTGATGATACAACACAAGCACACAATATATATTAATCAAGATGTTTATTACTGTACGTCAGCATTAAACAGGACAATATAAACACCTGAATTTATAATTCTGTGAATAAATAAAAAAACTGTGGATAAAAAAAATTAAATAAGCTAATTATAACATTTTAAATGCAAAAGAGATACTACTTACTCTTAACCTGAGTCTCTGGAGCTTTAACGTGGGACAACATGCCGGGCATGTTGACACTGTTCCTGTGCAGGTACTTCAAGAAGACATCAGCATTACGCCTGGCTAATGTACAGGCCTGCAAGTGTGCAGAATGAGAACAAATGTCACTCACAGGTTCAATAATAATATCCATCTGACTAGTGAAACTTATTAGAATTTCACAAATAACAAATTATTTGTCTTTTCTTAAATATAAACTGAAATAACTCCTCCTTTCTCACCTTGAGGAAGGCCTCTTTCTGCTCCAGATGTTTGCTGATCATGGGGGTGACGTGGTCTGAATCGCTGTTCGGGCCCAGTTTATCAGCACCACCACACCAGTCCTCTTCTCTCTTATACTCCTGCTCCAGGCTTTCTAACACACTGCACACCTGAAACACAGATGATACAGCACATAAAACCACTGTACAGTGAAACACTGAGCTTATCCTGCTCCAGTCTGTCATGCAACCTGTAAAAATTATACATCCTTGAAAGCAAGTTTTTAATTATACTCTATTATTCAGGTCTAATGATGTTCACAAAGGAGAGTGTAATTTAATACGCACGCACGAACGCACAATAACAAATACCTGTTCAGAGGTCTTGTAGAAGGCCACAGAAGCATTAACCAGCTTAAGTCGGTCCTCCATCTTGAGCATCAGCTGCTGCCAGTGGTCTGCCACCTTCAAGTGAAACAATAGAATAGAATAGAATAGATCTTTGTCAACGCAATACAGTTTAGCAGCTCTCAATATGGCAGTAAAATCACAGACAAACAGAAAATTATACAATTGAAATAGTAAAATATAACAACAAAATAGAAATAAATAAATAAATAAATTTACCACTTGCAGCTTTAAAATAGCAACAACGCTACCTACATTATTATTCATGTTTCCATTTAGAGATGTATAAAAATGAGAGAGCAATACCTTCTCTGCGCAGTCTCTGATCATATCCATGTCATAGTGGTTTGCCTGGAGTAAGGCTTCAGCCTTCTGCTGTACCTGCAGCGCGCTCTGATGGGTTTTCTGCATGGGGGTGAGATTAAAAAAAAAACAATGAAATAAAGAGTTATATGAATCTCTATATCACAATGATTGTTTTCAACATATAGCCCCAGCTCCCTGTTGGACCCTGTAGGGCAGTTTGGTGGAAAGTTGCAGACTGGGGAGCAACCATAGGCAGTCTGAGGAAAGGCTAAACAAATAAAAGTAGCTTCTGATTATAGCTGTGTCATAAAGATTGTCCTGGAGTGAGCATTCTAGAGAGGAAATGAGATAGGGAAGTAAAAAACGACAGTATCGGAGGATTTTTGTGGCATAACGGAAAGCCTGAGAATAAGGCTTTGGCTCTTGCTGGACTGGAGAAGCAGATAAAGGAGGAATGAAGGGTTTCCTGCCACCTTTGGTAATGTCTGCAGCACCTGCTGGGTACTGTCAAGGAGGACATTCCTTTATTACTGGCTCTTTTCTCACCACGCTGGAGCCTTTGCAGGTTTCAGGGACTACAGTTATGGCATTGCTTATTAAAATTCAAGTCCCACATCAGCAACAATCATAAACACAGCTTTCTTCTGAGTGTGCATTTTTGTGTACGTGCGTATGTAAGCTTTGGAGAAGTAGGTCAGGTACAGGCCTGCATTTAAAGAAGCCAGGCTCGATAGAGTTCAAAGGAAATGCACCCTGCATAATCAGTAGCAAAGACAGAAATGAAATAAAGAGGAAAGGTAAGCAGAGAGAGAAGAAAGAGAGAGGTAGAGATATTAGTTATTTATAATTCCATTTTATGTGTGACTTGTGATGAGAAGGGAAGGCGGTGGAGACGCCTGAGGTGAGTTTTAGAAAGGCAAAAGGTTGAAGGATGAAGGGCAACGGAGCAGAGAAGATGCAGAAGTGGTAAAAGATGAGGGGAAAGGGTAGATGAATAATGGAGGTTAAAGAAATGAATGAAGAAAAATTATAAACGGGAAGAAGAGGAAAAAAGGGATTAGGATATGTCTGAGAAAAAAGAATGATACAACGTGAGAGTACAAAGCACATGGACATCAACATGTTGCTTCTAGATTCTTCGTGAATAGAGAGGCTGAAAAGAGAACAAGAAGAGAAAAAATTATTTTACCTCTATTGCATGTTGGAATTGTTCATGTTCCTTCTGCAGCTGTTCGGCTTCTTGTAAGGAACTGGCTGTGATCAGACCAGCGTTCAGCATGGACTCGCCATTACGGATCCAACCCAGCACCTAAAGCACACACAGCACACGCGCAGATTTACTCATAATGTTTATTAATATTTTAATTATTTGTACTACTACGAAAACATCTTAAAAAATTGAATCTAACTAAAAAATGGACCAATCACTTTAAAAAGGTGTAAGCTCTCCTCTTTGTATATAATCTCAGATGAACACAAAATCCCATTTGCTCATAGTTTTGTTGGCCTAGTTCTAGCCAAAGGGCATTTTAAGCACAATCGGTCAAAGACAACTCTTTCTCTCTGACTCAGCAAGCACACCTGCTGTGTGGGTGATGGGCAGAACTGCAACTGAAGCTTGGCTATAAAAGTGATGATGCAACACAATTCTGACTCTTTGTTTTTCAGCAACTTCAACAGAGCCATTGCACTTGCGATGTCCCGAGGCAGGACAGGTATGCGTGTTCGCTGCTGAATATCAGCACCGGTATGTACGCATGACATAATGCATGAACAAACAGCTGCAGCATCAGAAATAATAAGTACATATATGATTAATTAGTATGTTATGGCATACCATTTGATTTACATAATATATTCCAATATTTCATCATACAATTACAACTGAAACCACTTTACCGTATTTAGAGTGATTTTATCTTTGTTGCTCTATCCATAATCCCTATTCATAAAATGTGCCATTTCATAATGACATACAGAAAGTAGTTCTAACAAGAAAAGATCTCTCGGTGTGGGACATTTGAAGCTAAAAAATGAAGAAACACACTATAGCAACTATAGTGCAGTAGTAATCTCTGGCCAGGATTGAAAGGCTATATTTATAAATGAATCAGAAGCAGAAATATACAGGCTACAATTACCAGATTATGGTTGTGTCCAACCATAATCTACCATAGTCTATAATGGTGCAGTCATTTCCCAGGATGTAGTGCAGTGTGCATAAGTAAGTAGGGGAAGTAAGGCAAAAGCAGTTGTATTTTACACAGTAATCTCAGAAATCCATGTAAAAAAACATTTTACTGTAGTCTTTGATGTGTCCCAGAAGTCCTTTAAAAGTATTTACTATCTTAAAAACCAGAAGCCACATCTTAAGATTCTGATTTATAAATCACTATTAGCTGCACAGACATGTAACAGTGTGCATAAATAGCACTGCCTCTCTGTGGATAGATGAGTAAAAATAACACCAGCATCACAGTATCGTCTTACTGTCAGATCAGTTCAGTCAATACAATGGCAGTGCGTCTGCTGAAATGTTTTGCTGGAGTTCTCTCTGGGTATCATTTTGGTTATTTTAGTCTCACTTTCATATCTGCCACCATTTTTGTTAAATTTTCCATTAAATGTAGTGGAGGTCGAAACATAAAGCCTGTTGTTATTTGGCTGCACCACTAGACAGACCTAGACGCTAGTTGTTGTTTTTTTTAACCTTTATTTATTCAGGGAAGGTTCACTGAGAGGCAGCCTCTCTTTTGCAGGAACGCCCTGATCACATTCACACAGTTGCACACATTCATACCTGGAAGCTGCCCAGTACCACCACAGTCTGATCTGCTGGCCACTGAGCAGCTCCACTGGAGCAGTTGGAGGTTAAGGGCCTTGCTGAAGGGCACCTCAGTGGTGCTAATGAGGGAGGGACAAGTGCTGCTCTTTCACTTTCCTCACCCAGATTTTATGACTGTCGATCTGGGAATTGAACAGTAGGCTACATTGCAAACTCACAATTGTCTGGCTGTGATGAATACTGGAAGAGAATCACTAGTTGGCATACTCTTCACAGAAACAATAATACATTTAGAAATTCCATCTAAGTTTTCCCTAACTAAGAATTTCCCTCCCAATCGAGTCAGGTTTTCTCTGTCCCATTTGTCTTCTTTTGCTGCAGATTTCTATTTTTCTCCTTTCTCTCTTTAAACATTTTAAACCGAACCAAACTTTATCGCTCAGACTATTCTCCAAATTCAGAAAGATATACAGATAGATAGAAATACAGCCAGAGAGACACAAAGAAAGAGGAGAGAGAGAGAGAGAGATTGTTGACAAGGTGAGTCATCTACCCGTGGTCATGTGCAGACAGAACATACTGTAGCCTTTTAGCACTTCAACACACTCTGCTGTAATTAGGTTGTAGCAATAAGTTGGCTTTCCACATGTCGGTTTGACCTCGGCATTATGGATTGCAGTTCTGGGTGTGTTTACTTCTAAAATACAGCACACGTGAGCAGTCATATATGAGTACATATATATGAGCTCTATTTCCACTTCCAACATGTGTTTATCATAAATACAATAGGCTAAAAGTATACGATTCAGCTGTTTAAAAAAACCAGAATGTGAGTTTAATACAGGGATAATGCTTTCATAAGAAAAAAGCCTACATCAGTTCATGCTTTTGTAGCTTGTTTTTTAAAGTGCTTTTGAATATCCAACCTACACCTTCCAATCAGTGCTTTAAGGCTGTGTCATTGTCTATCCTCATTAAACTCTCTTGTCCTTTCTTTCTTCAAGTACGTACCTGTTTGACTTCAGCCTGCAGATGCCTTAATTGGACACACTGTTCCAGATGTCTCCTGTGCTGCTCTGCTGCCAGGTCCAACTCCTGCTGCTTCTCGTGGAGAAACTCCAGCAGGTCCTGGACACGTGTGGCCATGTCCACATCTCTGTCGCATAACAGCTCCACACCTGCACTCAGTAGACATTTTCTCATGTTACAAATAGCAATCTATCTTTTGAAGTGCCCTTTTTTTCTACGTAGTTATTCACTTAATAATCACTTACTGTTACTGACAAGGGTAAATGGGTATTGAATAAAGAGGCATTTAGCAGTTCTGCACACATCTCTGCTATATGCTGAATCCACATACTCAATGTGAAATAGATAGAATAGAAGGAGAGATATAACATCTGTATCTCATTAATGGTCTCTGTATTACCTGCATCTATAGAATAGCAACAGCAGGATAGCTTCAGATTGACATTTATATTCTTTTTTCATAGATGGCATAGACAGTTTTCATATTTAATATCATAAAGCCATGCAAGCTGTGAAATGTTTATCTTGTGAAAGCTGACTAAACAATGCCTGAAACCCATTTCAGCACAAATCTTTTATGACAAATTTAGCATAGGCATAATCTTTACTCAGATTTTATTCCTGCAGTGTGTGTAAGTCGTGATGCTTCAGTAGCAGAAAGGCTGGCCCTGGTAAATAATTATTGAGGCAAGATACAGAGGAAGCTATGCCATTAAGGTAGCCATGTAGCTAGCAGTAGCAGTGTAGCTGGCTGACTGCAGAGCCAAACCTTTGCATAAGGTCGGCTAGATTTGTACTCTCTTACATTTTCTCACAAAGATCATTTGGCCAACAATCTTATTTCTGTGCACCTGAATGTGAAGTTCCAACAGATTGATCTTACAACATGTGAGAACTGTATCCTACATATGTCAGGTGCTTGAAAAAATATGTTACTGTTGTTTACTGTTTGTGATTCCTCACTCACCAGACGCCTGGACTTCTGTGACATACTGCAGCAACTCTTGTCCCTGATGGATGACGTCAAAGGTGAGGTTGTTCATAGTAAGCGCTTTGTCTGCATGGTGTTGGAGCCTCTGCTCAGCCAGCGTCAGGTCCTCTGTGTCAAAGTCACTCATCTGCTGGGACAGTTCCTCGTTCCATGACTCCAGGTCTGAGATGATCTGAGAGGGGAAAAGGGGAAGAAGAAGGGTTAACTCAGATAAATTAGAGAGATAAAAAGACCTTTTACTCATTCATGGAAATAACTGAGAGAGTATGAACACGATTACAAAACCACATTTTTGGTTAAAAATGATTGCATAATTTATCAGCTACATGTACAAAGGTGTTATTTATTTATCCACTGCTGCTACTTATACTTACTGTACTTATTTATGTCTGTACTGTATTTATGTTAGCACTGCAATACAATAGAATTTGTACAATCCATTTGAAACAATCTTTTTTAACCTAATCTTACTTGTAACCTAATCTAACTTACTTCTACTTAACATTTTTATTTATTTCTTATTGTAGATATGTTACTTTATTTACTTTATACACTTGCTCTTTTCTTACTCTTATTTTTACCTTGAATGCGACTGTGAGCAACTGCGACTAAATCATTTCTCTGAGGGGATCAATAAAGTATTCTGATTCTGATAATTGACTTCATTTGGCAGTCAAAAGGAAAAATGGAGGGAGGGAATGATTGCATGAAATAATGTGTGATAAAGGTCCTTGACTGAATGTGAACCAAGGAGAAGGTTTTAATGGTGCAAACATTAGACTGCTAAAACAACAAGATGCCTTACATAAATTATTCACCAGCACAAACGTTCAAAGGACTGTAAAGTACAGAAAAAAGCCATTCCATTATCCATATAATGTTATGATTAAGAGAATTTCTGCATACCAAGTCAGACAGTTTAATCGCTGTAACCCAACTCTTAAACTGACTGGCATAATAACGGATAACATATTACACTGGTGATGCATGGCTGATAGAGCAGATGTACTGAGATGTCAGTGCTTGTCTCTGACTGCCCACGCAGACTGAATCATGAAACCAGGGGCACCTTGATCCTGGCACCTTCCAGCTCTGCCTGTCAATGTTTTTCTTTTTCTTTCTTTTTAAAAGGAGGTCTACTAGTCTACACTTAATTTTAGAATTGACCCACCTACTGCGCTGGGGCATATAGAGTTACGTTAAATTGTCAAATAGTGGCAGAGGCTTTATTTACTTTACCTAAAGAGAGAATCTTTTATTAAGACAGACTGTTACTAGAAACATATTTTAATTACAATTTCACCTTTGGTGAAAGTATATTTTATTATAGCTGTCATGCAAATGTAATAAGCCTTATTTTCTGTTTGACATAATTAATGCTGTCACTGCTGTGTGCTGTTGTGAACTCCCTATCCTGGAAGGCATTTACTGTGTGAAATCTACAGGAGGTGTTATGTTTTATTAACAGCAACATTGAGAACGAAGAAGAAGTTACATTAAGTAGGTTTCGATCGAGTAGTTCATTTGTGAGTTAGAGCATTATTTCTGGTAAAAAGTAAAATTGTCAAGGGCAGCAAATTGTATGGCACGAGTGTATTGTATCTTTTTTGTATTGATAATATGATATACGGAACCTATCATGTGAGCCTATTCTACAAGTATTCTAAATGTATTTAATTCCCCCTTTTTCCAAGGCTTTATTTAGGACTTTACAGTATGTGTTCTAAAAGACTGAACCACTGGCTTTTATTTAGGATCTGGTGTGCGGTGAAAACTTATCTTAATGTCAGATTTGCACATTTGAGATTGACATTTACAGTACTTTGGCCATAACATAATTCACGAAAAGACAAAACTGATCAAATGTAAACATTCATGCTCTCAGCTACTTTAGTGACATGGTTTTGAACGGTTTGAACCCAGTGTCTATCCTACATTCAGCTGTTCTGTAACCATATAAACTAATGTCAAAAAATGTGTCAATTTGAAACGTGTGGAGTTACCATGCCCTGACAACTGGACGTCTATGAGAGTTACATGTAAGTAATGGGAATATGTCATGCAGTAGTTCATAACAGTTGTAAAATTTGATCTGTTTGCATAAATGAAAATGAGATGATTTGGCAGCTGTCCCCTTCAATTCAGAACCTGCTATCTTGTGCTTTAAAAAGACCTCCAACGATGAGAAAAAAAGGAAGTGAATGGAGTTAGAAAAAAGGCCCAGTATGTTTCAATGTGGGACAGAAAGAAACGGTCGGAGAGATGTAAAGAGGGACAGAGGAGCGTTGGTGTTTGCATGTCTGTAATCTTGACTAAGATCAGATAGAAAAGCAATGTAGCTAAGTAAGAAGATTCCCAACATGAAACTAAATATCTGTATGAGAACCTGATCCTCTCAGGCTATTTAAAATTTCCTCTATCTATCAGGTACTTTGCTTGGCTAGAACTAATACAATCCTGTCAATGTATGTTAAAACACCAAGAGTGCTACAGATAGAGGTTTGATTCATAGTGCAGCAACAGTATATAAAATGGAAAGCTTCGTAAAAGGATGGTGCTGCATTTTTGCAATAACAATTTACTGCAGGCTGAGTGTATTATTATGCTATTTGTCATGCAACATTTAGGCAAAACCAGGGAATAGCTGCCAACTGCTCTAAGAGTTAGGACAGAATGAACGCAAACAGAACATTCAGTTTTAAGTGTACAGTAAAAACTGTACTCAGTAAATACAGTTCTACATTTAGGAACCGTGAGTCAATTTCTCTCTTCCACTTTGGTTCTTTGAGTAGGATAAACGTTGCTTCTCTCTAATTCTCATGATACGGACAATGAAGTCTGAGCCACATGGAACCGAGTAGCTATCAGTATTTATTCTCAGGTTTACCTCTAAACACCAGCTGTCACTAAGCTACAGTTTTACAGGGAACAATTATTCTTTTGGATCCAGTCGATGGTGCTAGCACAGAGAAAGTCCCAGTGTGTGCGACAACAGTGGGCTTAAAACTTCATTCAAAGACAAAATGAATGAAACCAAAAATGGCCAAAAGGAAAACGAGGTAATGTGGCTTTTAAGTATGTTTATACAGAAAAGATAGTAAACCTCTTTTGCAATAAAGAGCACTATTCTCTATTCACGTAGAAACGCATGCTTGACTTATGACAAGGTAGTCCAGGAATTCGGATTTACAGAAATTCCCCTGCTATAAAATCTCCTCTGTATAGAAACAAGACTTTCTTGGCTAGCACACAGAGTAATCTTATCAAGTCTTTTATAGCGGAATAAATTAATACCCTCTCTAACCACTATTGTAATTTTACAAATCATGCCACGAAGTAGAAACTTACCAAGCACTCATTTGCACTCTGCTCTCCTCTCCTCATACAGTTGAGTAAAATGCCCTCTTCGTGCAAAAAGACCATTTCCCTCAGCTACCAACACAGTGGAAACTAACTAACGGAGGACATAAGTCTCTTCTTTGACCACGTCTTTTTTTTCCTCTGTGGTCTGCACTGATTCAGAGCTCATCGTCCGAGAAGAAAGCATTGTAAGACAAGTGTAGATAAGTGTGTCTCACCTCATTCCATGCCCTTACCTCAAACACACACCCATTCAAGCCAGGAGGGAGTGTCACAATACATGTGTGTGTGTGTGTGTGTGTGTGTGTGTGTGTGTGTGTGTGTGTGTGTGTGGGCAGGGAGTGGAAGGAGACAAATGCCTCCTCCACCCATCTTCATGATCAAGCACTGTGTCATATTAATCCTCTGTCTATGTGTGTGTAGGTGTGGGCTTACTTCAGTGTTCAACATGAGAGATTAGCAGATTCCCAAGCATTCCTGATTTGACAAGCAGGGCTCATGCAAAACTTATCTCTTCTTTTGGGCTTTATAATACAGACACAAAGGACTTGAAACCAACCACAGAACTTATATTAGCACATTGTGGAGGAGAATTAATTACCGGCATTAATTACCGGCATGCACAATGTGCAGATGATGGTTTTTTTGCGTCTAGAAAGTCCAGCCTACAATAGCAGGAAAGGCAAAGTGCAAGTGTTCTCATTATAAATGAAAATACAATAATTATCTCATAATCATCTGATCATTAACACAAACAAAAGTTGCTTAGCCTTTAATTACGTCTGTAAAATCAGGTTTGGCAGGCATTACATTAAACCGAAAATTCTGACATGGATATTGTGCATTTACATCCATATCATGAAATGTGAGTCTACAGCAATACAAACGGCTCTGTGAGGATGTAAAATCAAACTAGTGCTTTTTGCTAAATGTTAACACATCTTAGTTTAGCCTGTTAGCATGCTAACATTTGCAAATTAGCACTAAACAAAAACTACAGTTGATGGGAACGTCATTAGTTGTGCAGGTATAAACAACGGTATTGGACAAAAATTGTTAGCTGATTATGGCGCTAGAGGAAAAGTCAAGGGATCATCAAAGAGACTAAAATTCATCCTTAGGGGAACGTGGATGTTCGTATCAGATTTAACGGCAAAACCTCCAATAGTTTTTGAGACATTTCACTCAAAAACATAAATGAGAACGTCATTGTGGCTCTAGTGGAAAAGGCAGGGGATCACTTAACTTATTAGAATTCATCGTCTGGTAACCAAGAATCTCACTAAATATTGTGCCATCCAGGAGATATAAAGATATTTGACAAGATATGCTGACAAGCAGACACTGCCATCCCTAGAGCCGTGCCCCTGGCGTGAACAAATAAAAAAATTATATATACAAACGCTTACTTTCCACAAACCTTTTTACTATTCTCACAAATAAATACCTGTATTTCCTTTCAAAGTGGATGAGTGTAATTCATCTGTCAACATAGTATGGTTCAACAAATCTGATTTGACAGCCATGCTACAGTAAACATCATGAGTAACTATAAAAAACTATATTTTAAAAGAGCAGTTATCACATCTGAGCACCAGCTGAGAAAAGCATTCACTCTCACAGTGGGACGTTAAGGAATTAGCGGATACAATGCAGCCGATTGCTGGTTGGGGAAGGGGAAACAAAATTGGAATAAGTCAGTGGATGAGATGCGTCAAGTGGAACTAAATACTCTTTTAATGTAGCACATGTGAGAGTATCGCTGTGAATTCAACCAAGCTTTGAACCAGCAGGAATCCTAACTACAGAACTGAACCTCTCTTTTACTGTGTAACGGTCCATCAGCTCAGAGTCACAGTCATTTTGCTTTTCCAGTGTGTCCCTTGACACTTATTGCATTTAAGAAAAAAAATACTAAGGAAATAAGACATAAAAACAACAGGTGTAATATGGTACATTTATATTTGTCATTCCCTTTTTCTCAACTTATGCCATTCTCTGCACTTTTCACCTCCACTCTTCACTTGTTTTTTGTATAAACCATGAACACCTTTGTGCTCTGCTTTACACATACATTTCTCCCATTCATTCAACACCTTCTTCCTGTATGTAACTTTTTAAATTCTGGTCCACCTCTGATGTTTTTCATGCTCATTAGTGAACCTCTTTTCCCAATTACTTTCCCCTCAGATTGTATACAGTACTGCACATGCAAGGCCATATGCTCCATCCACTATCACACCTTACTTGCTCTCTTAATCATCTGCAACCCTCAAACCCCATCTTCTACTGCACTATTTCATCTGCTCACTCTCACTTCTGCCTGAACATTGCAGGATAAAGCAAAGATAATTTTTAATCATTTACAGAGCCTCCAACTCCCGCCTACTTACGTCAATAGCGTCCCTCTCAAAGATGCGGAGCTGGAGGAAGAGCTCCAGCTTGATCTTCCTTTCTTGGAACAGTTCCTCCATCTGGCCCTGGGCCTCGTCAAGCTGCTGCAGCACGCTCTCGATGTGGGCCATGGAGCTGTTGTGAGGAGTCTTGTTGCTCGAGATGGCCGAGTCTCTGTGGAGAAAGGTCAAATGCAGGGGATTTAAGAGGCGCAGTGTATTTGTGGTCAGAGATGTGGTGCCCATGTGATGTGGTCTTTCCCCTCTCCTTTGCTAAGTTTACTTTGTCTGTTCAGGAAAATCCCTTTGTCCCTTCTCCTCTCCTAAGCTTAAGTATTTATTTTACTTTCGTCTCACTACAATATGATTGCCTAATGATCACTGAACAAAATGTCAAATCAGGCTTTGGGTTTTGCATTCCTTAGTTTTGGTATTAAGTAAGTTGTTATTTTCAGTGATACAGGAATGTTGTTGTATTGGTGTCACTCTAAACTATTCTGGATACAACTTGAGTGTGTTTGTATGTGTTAATTAACTGCATGAGTGTGGCTTACCCTATAGTGTATATTATATATTAATATATGCAGACATTAGTGTAGCACGTATTAATAATTGTCACCTGAGCTGCTGTATGAGGTCTTCTCCCTCCTTGATGACATTGACAGTAGCCTGTAGGGTGGTCTGCTGCTGCTGGCCGAAACGCTTAATCAGGTCCTGCACTGCTTCCACCGACTCTGCATACACATCATCCAGCAGTTCCTTCTGAAGCTCCTCCAACCACGTCCATAGCTAACAGGGATTGACAGGAAAGGCAAGCCAGTTAAAATGCAGCATCATGTAGTGTACACACCTCCAAAGAGAAGAGAGAAAAGTCAGGAAGCACACTGAACAGCCCCTGTTGTGAATGGAGTACACAGGCTGAAGGGAGTGGGGCAGATACACAGAGCGCTGGGAGTTAAATACAGATGTAGGAATCGATAGACAAGCTGCCAAATGGACAGACAGAAGATGGAGACAGAAATTAAATCCAACGGGTTCTGCTTAAAGCTGGTGTTTTGTGAATGGTCATCTTTGTAACAGATTAGCCATCTGGGTGAATTGGCTCAGTGTACTAAAGCCCTGGCACACCATCCAGGCTGCAGGAGAGAGACCCTGGCACCCACAGTTGTCTAACACCCACACTGCCTACTCAAAAACATGTCTACTTTTGGTATTGTTACCATCATCCACTTAGCAACATACATTATGTTACGTTATACCTGACATTTATATAATATATATATATATATATATATATATATATATATATATGAGTGAGCTGACTGAGTGGCTAGTTTCTGCTATCACAAAATATTTTGTATTATAGCCTAGTTTCAGTTTATTTTAGATTAGGCTAAAATAGACTCATTTTCAGTGCTTGGTAAAAGGAGCAATATACACTATTAGGGACATTTTCTAATAGTGAGTCACATAAATATTTTGCCAACTAGGCATACTAGTAGGTTGCCCCTCTCTCTGTTGTCACCAATGTAGATTTATAAAAATAAAAAAAGAGATAATGCCTTTTGGAGTGGAGTGACTTCATCTATGTATTTAATGAATATCAGTGCAGATGAATCCCCTATGTTGCAATGTAGTTCATGCTCTGTCTCCGCAGTCAACTGTCTGTTGCCTTTCAACATGCTGGACTGCATCCAAAGGCTCCTACAGAACTAGAAGAGGTGACGGAGCGTTGGAAACATTCAAGTGTGCGCACACACACACACAAACACACACACAAAACACACACACACACACACACACACACACACACACACACACACACACACACACACACACACACACACACACACACACACAGAGTGACCTGCACCAGTGTGCGCTGACAGATGGGATGAAGAAGATTAGTCCATATGGACACTAAAGACTAGCTTCATTACTAACACCATGCCTCTGACTGTCTCTATAAGTTTGGGTAAACAGGATGTAGTGTTAACACATGCAGAGCACAGTGCTATGTCAGTGTAGAGAGGTTAATTTTAACAGTCAAAGATGTGCAGTGTATGACTTTCATAACACCGTGTGAGGAATTACAATAAGGGAGTTGTGCAGTGATTAGCACCCCAGACACACAGCACATGTTTAGTTCTTTATTTATTTTTAAGGAATAAGGTCAAATAATAATAATAATAATAATAATAATAATAAGGGACATTAGAGGCATCATTGTCATTATCACAGTGAAGGGGAAGGCAGAATGAGGCAGATTGCTTTAATTTGTGTAAAAATTAAAGAAGGAAGGTAAAGCGCAGATGTTTGCACAGGGAGAACGTGATGACTTGCAGGAACACATTTAAAACAAAAAAAAAAAAAAAAAAAAAAAAAAAAAAAAAAAAAAAAAAAAAAAACACAACACACACACACAAAACAACACACACACACACTTTCACTTCATTTGTTGTGCAGATTTATAAGGCACTTAAACATTGTGTTTGATATGTGTGTGTGTGTGTGTGTGTGTGTGTGTGTGTGTGTGTGTGTGTGTGTGTGTGTGTGTGTGTGTGTGTGTGTGTGTGTGTGTGTGTGTTTACATGAACTGCAATACCAATTGAACATAGTTAACAATTGTGGCAAAATTATAATGACAAATGCAAAAATTGTGATCAATCCTGCATATGGCATGGCAATTCCTCTATAGGTTGCGCTACAAAAAAAGATCAATAAATTCAGTCATGTGGACATAACCGTGACAGCCATATAATTTGCCATATTGTCGTGGAGTATGAGAGGCATCAGAAAAATATGACTAATGAGTCAGTTGTTAATGGTGGACAAAGATATGACAAGTTTTTACTGTCATCCCTACATATAATGAAAAGCTGGAATGTGATCAATAAATGGATAACCCTCTACCTTCACGGTGTTCCCATAAAGTATTAGTAGCATAAGCTTTAGCTTCGGGCAAAACAATGGAATAGGGCTCTTTAGGGTTGAGATGAGATAAGGTGAAGAGAGAAGAGGAGAGGAGAGGAGAGGAGAGGAGAGGAGAGGAGAGGAGAGGAGAGGAGAGGAGAGGAGAGGAGAGGAGGGGAGAGGAGAGGAGGAGATACACACCTCTTTGACGTGTGTGTGGAAGGCAACAGACATGTCCAGGAGGACTTTACGCTGCTCGACACGTCGTACAAAGTCCTGGATGCGATCTTCTAGCTGGTGGGCAGCCTGATAAATTTCCTCTGGGTCACACTCTCCGGTCTGAGCCAGCTGCTCTGCTGCCTCCAGCAATTTGTCAGCATTGGTGTAGGTGTTCTAAAACGTTAACAAGAAGTATATTTATGAGAGTATAGTATCACATACACTTGACTGGTACGGCTAACTGCTCTTTAGTCTCTAAGAGCTTAAATCTTTGTAGTTTTGTACTGGCCTAGGACAATACAGCAAGGTCAAATCTAGATAATTTACTAAGCATGTCGGTCCTCTAAGAAATTACTTTACTTTTAACATTTGAGGTCAAGTTTACAAAATGGATATGCAGCCTTCAGACATGCATGTTGTTTTTTTTTCATAAAAAGATACATTTATTGCCTAGAGGAAAAAGTATGTCACAAAATTAAGATTTGCTTTTGCGTTAACACTTTGGACCTAGAACTTACCTGTGCAACCTCCTCAAAGTCTTCGTGTCTCTTCTGCAGAGCCCTGGCTCTGTGTAAAGACTTCCCAACACCAGTGTGTTTACTGAGGAAGGCCTCGCCATGGTTTTCTATCCAGTCCAGCACCTTGAAACACACACACACACACACACACACACACACACACACACACACACACACACACACACACACACACACACACACACACACACACACACACACACACACACACACAGAGTTTAAATACTGTATGCACAACTACATTACACTGTGAGAATGCAGTATACATTTTTGAGCATTGACTGGCATGACAGTATTCAGATCACATTAGCATTACAGTAGTCTGTAGATGTCATCTCTCTCTCCCTCGCTCCTCTTTCTCGCTCTCTGCTCATCCCCCTTTCTTTACTTTTTTCCCCCATCTGCAGTCTACCATGTTTAAATTGCACAAGTGTGGACAATAAGGTTTTGCCTAATAGGAAATCCAGAGCAGTGCAAATTGTCAACATATCCACTGTGGATGAGATTAGCTATAAATCTTTGTACATAATTACCTTATTATCTATTAAACAGATGGTCATACTTCATCTGTTTCTATGTGTGACAATAAAAGGGATTTTCATGATGCTTTCAAGGTCTCTGTGAGAATATTTGATGGGGCAAACACATATGAACATGTGCACAATGCCCTCGACACTTTATGTGACAGTAAATTGCATCACCATGGAAACCACTACCAAGAGAAAAGAGTGATGAAAGAGTGGATATAAGATGGGAAAGAAGGAAGCGCAGAGATACAGTACAGCAAGACACAGAGGGGGGAGGGGGCAGAGAGGCAGAGAAGAGTTCATGCCCAAAGGGTAGAACGCAGAAATGACACTACACACCAACTCAGTAGTTTTGATCTAAGAGCTCTGCCATCCATACAGTCATACAGAGAGATAGAAACTCTCACTCTGAAAACTCAGGAGAAAGTGGAAGAAAGGCTTTGAAGAAGCTGAAGCTGATTATATTATATATAATATCACACACTCTGCTATCCAGTATGGAATGTTTGCAAAACAACAAACATTTACTGGATCTTTATAACCATTAAAACATAGTGGGGAAGCATAACTTATGTGTTGCTATTCTATTTGCCTCTGTTTCTTATTAACAGTTTCTTATTTTTATTTATTGACTATTGGTACAGTATATTGTATACTGTTGCTAGTAAAAAAAGTCTTATTACAGCAATATTAGCTTTACTCAAACACTAAGGTTTTACAGATTCAATATCATCCAAATGAATTGAGTAAAACTGCCACAATGACAAGTCTTGAGAAACGCTCAATAAGTTAATTCATTTTATTAAAAATGTTTGGAAGGATAGGTGTGTATAGGATAGGTATTGTTTTTGGGTTTTTTTTTGAAGGAATAAGGAGATGAGACAGCACTTTCTCTAGTCTCTACTTTAGTCTTTGCTGTGTATGTGTGAGTGTGCATGTCTGCCCATGTGTGCACAGCAAAACGTGCTGAAGCCCAGAGAGCTGAATGTCTCGTTGTAGTCTCTGTATGTCAGTACGTGTCTCTTACTTGCTGTACATCCTGCTGAAAGACACACAGCTGTAGCCTTTGGTGCAGGCGGACTTTGCGATGTTGCCAGATGTTTTCCAGCTGCCTCTGATGATGCAGCACCTCGTGGATGATGTCTAGGACGTGATGCACAGCCTTGGAGTAGTTAGCTGATGCCATCAATGAATCAGCACTTCCTGGGGTCAAAGGTCGCTGTAGTTTGTCTAAAAGAGATTTCCCATCCTGGCTTACCTGTAAAAGGTGACATGAAGTTTGACATATTGCAAAAAATCCTCAAGTATCTCACTTGAGAATAATGAAATGCCTCAAGTCTCAGCTGGTTAATTCCTCAATGAGCAGAAAGTACAATGGAGAGAACACATTGATTAGGCTAAAATAAATAAGTAAATCTATTGGTATAACTAAACTTTTTTTTTTATTTCCCCTCACTAAGGGACCGTTCGGTATTTATGGAATGGACCACCGGAGGAAAATAGGGGCGGGTCATGTCTTTTTATTCTTTGCTGGGGGGAGGGCCGCCCAATATTTTTTACTCTGGGAGGGCACAACTTTTGTGGAAAAAAAAAAAAAACACAGGCGGGGGGGCCCCCCCCCCCCCCCCCCCTCGGAGGGGGGGGCCGCCGCGGGAGGGGGGGGGGGGGGGGGGGGGCACTGCCCCCTGGTGGCTGAAACGGGTAATTGCATTGTTTAAAAAATTATTACATTTGGCATGACCACAAATTTTATAAATATTTAAAATAACACAAAACAACTAAATGGTGGTAGGTAATACATTGGATTTCATATACTGCTTTAGTAAAAAAAATATTACCTGGCTGACGATGGGAGCAGCAGGACGCAAAAACGAAAATTACTGTTGCACTGGACATCATGCCATGCCAACATTGCCATAAAGGTTTCCTAAATGCCATGTATATAAATTAGTTGTCAGCTTGATTGCGCGTGTTGTGTATATTTGGACTTTTATACGTTTATTCCACTTTGTTTAAACAGCGAAGTGGCGAGGCCACATTCACCTGTTGGACACTGTGACATTCTTTGTGGATCTACTGATCGCTGTGGATTACTTTTTTTCGTGTCATTGGATTACGGCAAAATACGGATCTTTTTTCTTAACATGTCTTAATGTTTTATGGTGTGATGGCGCTGCGTTTGGCGAGGCATCTCAACAGACTGTAGGTCAAACACTGATTGTTCACTGTTAGATTTTAGTTGAATTATTCCGCCACCGTCTGTCTATTGCATTCCAAGACTGCCGTGCCGCGATTGGCGATTGATTATTAACCATGTGCGCTTGTTGAATGGTCTCCATGTTTTATTGTTTTATTTCATGTGAATACTAGTTTACTAGAGGAGTAACTTAGTATTAGAAGTAATGCAGTAATGCAGGAAGTGTGCATTTAGTTTCCATGCTTATTGTGTTTCCCCAACAACGTTAGTGAGTAAATCTACTGAAATGGCCACCACACCATAACAGAGGAGTGGGATGTATAAGATGAGAAAGAAGAGGTTAAGCCATGTATCTTATAGCTATAAACAAACAATGGGCATCTGTACGTCTTTACGTCTTTTAAATGTTGGGGAGGGTCATGCCTCTTTTCCTGATCATTTTGGAGGGTCATACAAAATTTATCGTTGGCGAAGGGAGGGTCAAGTCTTTTTTGACAAAAGGTCCCAAAACTCCATCGGTGGCCCCTTAAATAAATAACGAACAGTCCCTAACTGAGGTCAATTATCAATGTGATAAGGTGGTACTAATTATGGAACTACTTTTCTCATTTGTTTCACAACTAAAAATTACTATAACCTCTGTTTTATATATTGTTCCATGTCATATACATGTATATCTATGTGAAAACATTTTTTTCCCTCTTTGCACACTCACTTGTGTGCATGTGTGTACTGACCTCAGAGTATGCGGTTGTGATGTGCTCATATAGTCCCTGGTGATGGTGGATTGTGTCTTCCAGATCCTGGAGTTCAGAAGGCAGCTCTCCTTCACCACATGCCTTACACCATGGCTCCACTTTACTCATGTACTGGAGAGAGAACACACAAAACACAAACATTGTATTTCACAGACATGCATACACATATGTATCTATAAATACAATGATATAAAGACTTAACCATTATATCATATACATGTTATTAACAGTCGGTTCTGTCCGAATGCACAATGAGGTGAGATGTGGACAGCCAGTCAAACCACAGGCCAGTTAAGTCTTTGAAAAGATTTAATTTGAAGTATATGCTTTGCTCTGTTCTCAAACTTTAGCTGTCTCTAAAGAAACTATTATTGTACAAGACACTACAGTACAAACTTCTGCATGCTATTTGGTATGTAAAATGCAGTATCCATTGTGTATGCATGACGGGGCTTTTATATCAAAGCAGCAGTAACCCTTGGAAAAAAAACACAGCAACTTTGCTAAGTGGTTGACATTATAAAATCAACTTTATAATGACTTTATCAAAACAACACATCTGAATTTGTTTCTATAAGACCAAGATAGTGAATAAAATGAAACAGTTTTGATTGTATAGTGACAACTGATGCCATATTTAACATCTCAAAAATGTGCATACTAACATGTTATTACTAACACAGTCAATGCTGTTAGTATGTATGCAGAGTTCAGACACAGTTTTGCTCCCTATTGAACACTGTCACCCCAAGCCAATAAAAACTGAGAAAAACAATGACTCTGCATTATGATAGCTCTTTATCGGCTATCAGCCAAACTAGCTCAACATAAAGGTTTTGGCATCCAAATTGTTATGGTTGGATACAGGAAGGCTGACAAAGATAGAGAACAAGAGAGATTGAAGTAGGAGAGAGGGAAAGTTCAACAAAAAAAGCAGAGCAGAGAGCACTGTAGAAAGCTTTGATATAGTAATGATTGAAAGGTTATCATTCTGTTTTAGGAAGGGAAGAATGGAAAAGAGTCTCTGGAGCCTGACAGATGAGAAATATGCTTTGTAGCAACTATGTGAACCAACAGCAGAGACTATTTTGCCTCAAAAATAACATGAAATACAATAGGTTGTAATGCTGCTCTGTCCACTAGCATTGACAACAAAAAATCAATAGCTTACAAGGAAGTCTTGAGCATTAAAGACTTACAGAAAAGAGGCCCCTCAGCAAACAATAGAAGGTGTCAATAACTAACTAATGCATTGTTACTGCAACCGTAAGCAAAACAACGTAAAGCAGTATTGATCATTTAAATGGTCTTTTGGGTCTATTAGAGATACTACAACTATAGTGCTTGTGAATTGTGGTGGAGCCAAGTTATTCTGTTACTCTTTAAATCTATCTTTATTTAAGAAAAGTATATAAAACTAACAAAAGGTGGATACTAAACTTTTAAGTCAAGAACAAATCAGCCTCTAACATTCTGCAATAGATCTAATTATGCTCAATTCCACCTCTTATTTGACAGTATGTGCTGTGCATGTATAAACTAGAAACAACTTTTTTTAGTTCAGCCCAAACTGTTGGCACATGTGCTGCATGATTATATGTGGATATGTAGATGTGTTTTGTGCACATCATTAAACAAAGAATGCGCATCTATTGTAATACACAGACACACAATTTGTTTGACATCATCAGAACTGTACTTGATTTTCTGTATGTCTATTGTCGTTGCGTGTCTGTACCTGGTCTGCTTTCTGGTGGAAGCTGGCAGACATCTCCAGCAGGGTGCTGCGTTCGTCCAGCGCTGCAGCGAAGGCCTTCCACTCCTGCTCCAGCTGTCCTGAGATCTGCTGGATCTGCTGGGAGGCATAGTGGCCTGACTCCAGAAGCCGGTTTCCTACCGACATGATCCGATTGATGTTCACATACACATTCTGTGTTCAAGGCAGAGGTAGAGAAGCAAGATGACATAGATTAAAATCCATACCAAAATTGATTTGTTTTGCTTCAATAAAAAACTGGATATAATTTGTTTAATTATCCGTGAATACTAATGTGTCCTAACAAAGTTGTTACAAACAAAGTGCAGTGGTTTAAATCTAAAGATACCTGACCTGAGGCAGTACTGACTCATATAAACAATGTGTTTCAGTGTAATGTTACTATTTGGGCATTCTGCCCCCAGGTAAATCAACAGGCAGCCAGTTTAATTATTGTTGCGGTCTCATTTTGGGTGCCATGATGCATGAAGCTGAAACCATGTTTTCAAACAGTCAGCATTGGCTGTATTTCTACAAAGCAATCAAAGTGTGTTTGTGAAATATAGTAGCCACAATTACATTAACGTACACAGCAAGTTATAGTTGAGAAAATAAAAAGTCAATACATGCAATACATCGTCATAAGCTACCCCATCTACACACCCTGTGGACATTAAAAAGTAATTCACTTGGGAGGCATGCCCCCTGTGAATAATGAAAATAAACCCATTTGCATCATATCTTTCAGTCTTTTTTAATATATGGGCTCCAAGCTGTCTTGTGTAGATAGGCACGGATCAGCAAACGCTAATTAACAACTGTGTTAACAGCCTGTTATTATTCTATTCAATTACTGCTCCTGGAGCCTATTATGGCTCTTAGTTTGCTTGTTTCAATCACAACGGTGAGGAAAGATGAAGCAAACACCAGCTACAGCCCTCACACAGAGGCTGGGTGATTCTAAGAACACACATTATAGAGTTTTCATAAAAGTTGCACTGGATTGGGGCTTAGTTCTGTTTAAATAAGGCTTTGGGATGATTTCTGATGTGTCTTTGTCTCAAATTAGGGTTTAAAATGGGTTTAAATAGCTTTACTTTTACTTATAGGAGTTTTGCATGTAAACCAAGCAGAGAGATTTTCCAATGTACAAAATCCAGCAAAATCTTGGCACGGCGACACATACAGTAAAAGCACCACATTAAGTCTGATGTTGGCTCAATGATAATAGAGACAGTGGTGTGCTTTGAAATATGGCTTCACATGAGAAATCAAGGGATTCCAACTCTTCTCAAACACGTAGCAGTAGGTAAATCATGATACACAAAAGAACAGTGGTGCACAGTAGTACTACTGTAATCCTACTTTACATTTTACAAAGACACAAATTAAATATAATCAGAAAATTATCTCTAAGCTACTATATATCTTATGTGTACTATACCACGGGAAACTATGGTGATTTTTGGAAAGGATACAAAAGGACCTCAAGGAAAACACGTAAAAGCACATATACACATACAGGGGAGGAGGGGACTGGAGCAGAAAGGGAGAACAGAGTTCCAGAGTCACAACCAAAAAGCCTAAAGGCCTTTGAGCCATCTGTAGATCATTATGAATTAGATTAAATAACAGAGGCTGGACTACTGGAACACACTGGCTGGTAAAACCCTTAATCCCGAACTGATGGACGGAGAGGGGGAGGGCAAAGGTAGGGAGAAGGTATTCCTAACTCAGACCTGATGTGAGAGAGAAAAGGAGAAAAGACAAGACATAAAGAGAGAAAGAGGAGAGAAATACTTTTGACCCAGAAATCAATTCATCTGGAGAAGGACAACAAATAAGGCTTTGTGAATGAATCACAGAATAAGATGAACAAATGTCCACAACAACAGAAAATAACATACCTCCTGTCTTGCAAAAGGGCGATAAAGAGACCCAGGCTGTAACCAGACCACTCTGCTACCTAGTGCACTATTTACTTTGAGCCCTGAGTGTCCAAATTCTACACTCCACATTATAGGTGTAAAAATGTGTCCACTATCATAGGGCGCTTTGTTAGTGTCCACAATATACACAATACTAAAAATCCCTCAATAAACTTCACCATTGCTAGATATGTGACTTAATGTTATGTCAACTGACACAAATTAGACCACCGACCCCCATTTGATAATATTTCGTCCCAGGAGTCCCCATCAGATAGGATTTTTGTGCCGGGGACCCCTTGGCACTTCCACAAGGACCCCTGGAGGTCCTTGGACCCCACTTTGGGAACCACCGAGTTAGCAGAATGCTGTAATGCTCTCAGTATGGAAATGAATGGAACAAGTGTCTTATGTGTTTTGAGTTTGATGCCCTTTAGACTGCTTTTTCCTCCTAAACATTTTCAAAATGTCTGAAGGCCAAACAGTATAAAAACCAATTACTACCTGAAGTTATGACCAACTCACTCAATGCAGCTTATGCATTAGTGTCACTTAGGGAAGAGTTGAGAAAACATGCTGCTCCTGACATACACTAGTTGGACTTTTCACAGAGTACACTACTCATTAATAAGCTGCATCTGAGGAATGCAAAGAAAGCAAAAAAACATATCTGAATAAAACCCTAACCTGTAACATTATCTGCAACACTGATGCAATTGTGTGTCAGCACCACATAAAGTAAACTTTAGATTTGGAAGTTTGACATAATGCTTTGCCAGATCTGCCTTTTTGTAGCCATGGTCTCCTTGTTGTTGTTGCTTAACAACAACAAGCCATCCCAACAATGTAAACCACAGCTTTGAATATTTGTCACTGTTCACAGGTAGACTTCTTATCTGACAACACATAGTTCTACTAAATAATTCCTCATCTCTACAACAATCTTCTGTATACAAATTGCAGGCAAATCATCCCCATGCCTTCAGGAAAGTTCCAGTGTTTTCCATTTTTCTTCCGTACTGAACATATGGTGCTAAAACTATCATTTGTGTTGTATAACCTGTATTGCACACATTTGTAGGCTTTACATAATAGTACACAGAGAGTGTACCGTGCTATCAGTCATTATAGCTACATCTGCCAGGGACTTCAGTCATTACAGATCATAACAAAGCCTTCTATTTACCCGGCATCAGTTGAATCTGCATCTCTATTTTGTCCCCTGGTCTTTTTAAGATTTTATTAATGGTTGCATTATGCAAAATGTAACAATTTCAGGTTGGTGAGAGGCGGCGCCTCTGCCTTAGGCAGGTGACTGTTCTGTCCATTACTTCCAATGAAGTCCCTCATTAGTATCAGGACAGATATACAGTATTTGCAAACATAACACACATAGTCACGGACAGACGGAGATGCAATTCAACAATGGAGGGTCCTATAGGAGCAGACAGTGCTGATGAGGAATACATGACAATAGATGCTGATAAATGGTCGGAACATGATGACACTTATGAAAACGGAGATACACTCAGTCTTGATTTAAGAGGAAATAAGGATTCAAGCGGATTTGAATCAGGCCCTGATTCAAGAGGACAGAAGAAAGACGGGTTGAAAAAAGAGATAGTTTTAACTAACAGACCACCGCAAAACAACCAAAAGCCGACCACTGCACAGCCACCCATCAGTCTACCTGAAAGATACATCACTATCCGACGCCCTTCAACAGACGCAAACAGAGGACAAGGAACACCCCAATTAGGTAAGGTACATATTTGAATTCAAATAATATAAATAAAGAAAATGCAGACAAAAGAAACACTAGCATATCATACTGGTAAATTACAGTACAATAACATTATATTATCTTCTGATTAGTTTTCCTCAGGCGTACTATACTGTGTCTGATGTTGCTGTGTATTCTGTTACTGGGAGGGCTGCTTGGTCTGATCTTCTACTGTGAGTCCAAACTTCCTTTTATGAAATCGTAACCTTAAAGATGGAGCATACGTTTCCCCAGAAGTAACAAAAAAGATGAAAAAAAGTGTACTGCATACATTTTACACTGTATGAATATATAGCACTGATTAAGCCCACCTAGGGTAATATTTGAAAACAGGGAGGTTTTTTAAAGTTTTAAGTTGTACTCTGCTGGGGCTCGCACCTGAATTAGTTGTACAAAAGGGGCTTCTTTGAAAATGACCAAAACATTTACATATTCTCTTTTAACAGCTAACAGTTTGTGTGAGATACAGATAGAACAGATGGTCAAAATGCTACATGAGGAAAACCTTATGTTGAAAAACGGAATAGGTGAGTGGTCAATGAACACATGACTTATGTTAACAGCTAGAAATTCAGAATGATTGCTTTTTAACAAAGTGTGCAAAAAAATGAGTAAATGTTTTATAAATACCATTTTATATCAACTGTTCATCTTTACAGACAACTGGACAAACCTCTCCAGATCACTATACCAAGTTTCCAGCACAGGCAACTTTGATTGTGTCACTGGGCATGACCTGTTCATACTAAATTATGACGTGCTTGAGGTGAGGAATAGATTAGCTGATCCGTCTGTATGTATGTGTGTCCATGTGTGCACACATATACATACATTATTAAAAAGTTGAGGGTATAAATTGACACAATCTTAATTAACAACTTTATTTGCCTTCACAGCAGCAAATGAAAAAGGGATCGTTCCATCTGGGTAACAAGATCTTGGAAGCTGGAAACTGCAGCATCCCATTCTCATGGAATTGCACAGAAATGTAACTCTACCTGGGGGCAGAAATGAGACATCTACAATGTAAAGGGACAACCACTTGTTTATATCATATATCCATAACCATGTAATAATTTGTTTATTATTCATTATTCATATCATTATATATTCTTAGATTATGTTTTGGGATTATTGTGTGCTATTTTTTGTACAGGTGTGATATTTTATGTTTAGTCCTGCTTTTTAACAATTTGTCTATATATCCAAATACAGGTCTGTGTAAAAAAAGTTCATTAATACATTTGTTTGTTTGTGTAAAAGAATGTTTTCCCTTTTTTTGCAAAGCCAAGAAAATCTACTTTTCTTTCTTCACCCAAAAATATGACCGGTTCACTCGCACAGTAGTCACGCCACAAAATGTCTCCAAGTACCAAGTACCAAGTATGTACCAAGTGTAAAATGACAGTGGTGTATCTTTAACTGTTAATAGGGTTGAGAAATTCCTTCATTCCCAAACTGCATTTGTTAAGTGCCTCCCATAGGGGGCATAACAGCAACATAACTCCATCTATCGTATTGTGCATGACACATTATCACTTACATAATTGCAAACAGTCACCACTAGCATTTGGTTTTAATCGTCAAATTAAAGTTGATGAAGCTCATGTGAATTTCCATGCTAAAAGCAACGAAAACTATACAACATTGCAAAAGCAACACATCTTTTAAAACCAGCAATGCCAATGTTTAGACATCAGTGGAAACTGGCACACATATGTTCAGGTAATTGTGTTGTATCATCTTGTTTTTGTCTTCCATACATTTTCACATTTACTGGGAACACACAGAAACAAAAGGACACACACACACACACACACACACACACACACACACACACACACACACACACACTCTCACACTATGTATTTCCATTCAGCCAGCAACAGGAAGGGGAAACGCTGCTTCCTGTGGAAGAATGAGTGGAGAGGGCGGTGGTCACTCTGAGTGTACCCGCCTGTGTACTGTATGTGTGTATGTTTCTAGTGTATTGCAAATATATGTGTGACTGTATAATGCAGTACCATCTGTCATTTCTACTACTGTTGTCTCAGGGGTTATTTGTCCATCTCAACCTAAGTGTTGACACAACTGGCTCTGGGTGGTCACCGAAGCTGCCTCTGGGACCTGATGTTGACACCACTCGTTGCACATGGTTCCTAACACCATTTACACTGTGAGTGGGAGGATTTAGGCCATGGGCCCTTATCCCCCTTGGCTACACTCATGTGATGTCACATCAACAATAGTTACTGTATCACGGGAAAAGTGAAAAATCTGTGATTTGACACATTTTCCGGTCGATTGCTTTTGTCGCGATTAGAGGTAATGGTCTGAACATGTTTCTTTTTGTTCTTAGTTGTGATAGTTTTGAAGCCACTTTCAGTCCCAAAGTAATGTGTATTGATGACACAAATCCATCCTGTACATCGTTGATAGATACCAACTAGTTCAAGCTTGGTTTAAATAAGTAGTTAGCTCTGCCAGACAGGGATAATACTGTATAGCATTGTGATGCAATGTGACAGTCACTGATGAATTGTGCTAAGGAATTAGGGAAGTGTATGCTTTCTGGTACGCGGAAGACAAACGGAAGCATCAGGTATTGATGATGTATGTTTTTAGTGAGCAAGACCATGAGGGGTTACAGGTTTTGATAAGAACTAGCAGCGCAGAGCACTGTAAGACTGCAGAGTCGATACAGTATAATGTCGTCAGCTGCACGCATTAGTCGGCAGCAGAGCTCCACAGACTACAGTAAGGTAAGGGAGGGCAGGGAGGGCTGCGGAGCAGAGCAGCAGAGGGCAGCACACAGCCATGGGAGGGGCAGGGAGGTAATATGGGTCAATTATGGGAACAGCACTGTGACAAGACATGACAGAGGGGGCAGAGTTGAGGCGGAGTGGAAAACAGCTGAATAATATGAGGGAGACAGTGGCAGGACAGAAAGTATCAGTCTACGGCGAGTCATAGCCCAAAGGAAGAGGATGGTTCGGGACAAAAGAAGAGGTGCATGATTGTGTGTGTGTGTGTGTGTGGTGGTTGTACAGGAGTGGGAGGCCTTGTTACTGTGAATGACAGTAATGATGATAGTTAGTGACTGTATCGCCTGTGTCTCAGTGCGTTTCTGTGCATGTGTGTGTGCACGACAGAGACAAAGACAATGTCTTACCATGCAGTTCATAGCAAAGTGGTTGTGCTGGGTCTGCAGCTCTACAGCATGCTGGTGGTTCCCTCCGATCTCCGTGTAACTGGTGAGAAAAAGCCCTTTGTTGTGCATGATCCAGTCGAACATCTACACACAAAGAGGGGGAGAAAATGCCGTTAGTGTAACAGAATGCACTACGAATGAAAAGGGTCTTTCCAGCTCGTGTTTACAATCAGCAACAGCAGTGAGAATAAGAGAGGGCCTGTTGTTTGGTGTTTGTAATTGACCAAAACCTTTCATCCCTGCACTGAGTTCGAGAAGGTAGTCATCTTAAAGCTCCTCCGTAATAAGAAAGAACAAAAGAACAAGCTCTGTGTGTTTGTGTGTAGTGTCAGCTGCGCTTTACCCTACATTTATGTTGCAGTATGTTCCTCTCTCTACATGTTTGGTGTATGGAAAAGGTGTGTTTAATTACAGCTCTAACACTTTCCATAGCCGGCCTCTGCATTTGCCTCCAGCTCTGCACAGTTACATTTCCCCGCTCCAGACACACATCACCCTCTCTGAAACACTGACCACATACAGGCACACACTTTCATTTCCTCTCTGTTTCCATGCACACAAACGCACAGCTCAGATAATATTTGACCAAGATATAAAGTATGGCTTGAGTGCACAAAAAAACATAACAGAACCCAATCTTACATTACCAAAAAAGCTTGTCTTAAGATAAACCCACAGGTAGTCAAAAACTTAAGAATTTATATTATCAGAATATTGTACATTAACCTCCTGTCAACAGTATAGTTGCCAGTATAGTACTTTCAGTACACTAATGCACCTCATCTGCAATACTGTATACATTCACAGCCTCACTATCCTGGGATCCAAAGAGATGAAAGTTGATCTGAGGACTTAAATGTCTGGATTAATGTAATGTTTTCAAATACCCGAGACTGACTAAGACTGACATGCATGATTAGCTCCTGTGCGGCCTGAAATATTTTTATGTATCAAGAAATAAACTGCGCATTGGCGCATATCAACATTAACGCACCAAAGGGCAAGGATATAAGGACACAGCGAGGAACCAATTAAAATGGTTGCCAACCACTATGTTAATAGCATGGAGAATAGAATAGAATGGAATAGAATACTCTGACCTTCTCTGCGTCCTGTTCGAACAGACGCAACTGGAAGCACTGGTCCAGCTTCAGTTTCCTCATGTGCCACAGCTGCTGCAGATTCTGACGTGTCCCATGCAGCTTATCCAACAAACCCGTCACTTTGGCAACTAGGTTGTGTGCGTCCGCATGTGCATGGAAGCTGTGATGATGGTCGTTGGAATCTCCAGTAGCTCCGCCACTGCGGTTAACGTACCCACTTTCACTGCTACTTCCACCTCCTGCAGTTTGTAACTGTAGCCTTTGTAGCAGCCTTCGTCCCTGCGCATCCAGCTCCTCCACCGATGCCTTAGTGGCCCTTTTCTTCAGCCCTGCATGTTCTTCCATGAGCCGCCGAGACCCCTCCAGGTCCCGCGAGAGATCACGCTGGGACAAGGTTTCCTGGAGCTCCTCAAGGCGTGCCAGTGCCCGCGCTGCATCGCTGGCAAAGGTCTCAAACGACAGCCGCACCTGGAATGAAAGTTAACAGGACCACTGCATTTCAACTAATTAAGTATTGGTTAATTATATAAGATATGCGATTAAGTCCTGCTAAGAGGAGCAGAGCTGTTTTCTTAACCACAAAAGGCCTTAAATCAAAGGCTGGTGTCTTTCTGTGTGACTTTTAAAGAGCAGAAGAAAAGAACAAAAAAATAATGTTCCCAAACCTCAATCCAGTCGTCATGGTTGTATTCTAAGCTGCCCTCAAAGTCAGCTGTCAGCTGGGATGGGTCCACAATCTTGGATAAACCCTCTAAGGAGACCATCACCGTCTGGTGCGTGGGTGGGCGTATGTGGGACAAATGAAGTCGAAAGTGACAATAAAGAGACAGAAGAAAGGGAAGAAGGGTGGATGCAGGCAAAGAAAAGAAGTGAACAAGACAAAGGGAGGAAAAAAGGGAGACAAAGATAGAAAGACCACCACAATTTAATCCTCATCACAGTCATCATCATAACTTGTCATGATATTTCCTACTGTTAAACCTAGATTAGGAGAAGAATGTGCAAATTCAGTGGCTCTACACGTCTACTGTTTAGATGGGTGGGGTTCCCCAAAAAAAACATTCCAGACATTTTAAGTAGGTTTCATGTTATCGTTAATAAGATGAAAATACACAGACTTAAACTCTAAGGAAATAAAAACAGACATTGCTGAGGTTCACTTAAGCAAGGGAAACAATGAAAACGCAAAATAAACGGTCAGATTTGGGTTTGGACTCCGTATAGGTGCTCTCCAGTACAGATGCCATAACAACTGGGGGGTTTCTTAGATTCTTTTAAATTGCAAGAACACTTACGTATAGTAACCTAGTTTGAGGTGTGAACCTACAAACGTTGGCAGCAGGGAGCTGTGCAATTAAAACATCATGATACATTGCTTGATAACGAGCAGCTCAACAGTACTTGATAAGGAAGAGTGATCTCGATCACTTCACCCATCTAGAACTTTGCAGACTGAAACCATGAGACTCAAACCGGTGACCTCTTGGCAATCATTGTGGCATCTCTAATACAGTACATGTTTGACATAAAAAAAAAAAAAAACCTGGCTTGTCCAAACCCAAGTAACTACTGTTGGGATGCAATGCATCGCCATGTCCTATATATCCTGTTACCATAGTAACTGGGTCAGGACTAAATATACCACCACCACATGCCCACACGGGACAGAACAGTGCCACTGTCACAGAGCAGCAATCCAATTAGAGCTGATAAATTAAGACCAATGGCTATGCTAAACTAACTAACTGAAAAAAGCAATAAGTTACAACAAAATTGTTAATCTTAATCATATATACAGTATAATAATATTTTGATGTAATGAGCACTACCAATACATCCATCTCTTGTAGAAAACAATAATCATGAACCTGTATACTCAAAAGAGACTATAATACTAATGGTTTCAGGTGCAACATCCACAACAACAAAACATGTTAAAATAATCAGGTTTGTGTCTTAGAAGTAGTTCACCAACCTCAAATTCAAACTTGGAGCTGCCGAAGTTGGTCCTCTGCTTCTGCCAGAAGTTGTCTGGCTTGATGATGAGGGCGACGTGGATACAAGACGGGAAGGACTCCTGGAGGATCTTCAGCAGAGGCTTGATGCTGTCCCACTTAGAACCACGCATGTCCACAATGACTGTGAAGCCATGTCTGGCCACCTCCTCACTGCAGAAAAAAAACACATAAATAAAGAGGTCAGATGTTGGGATAAAAAGCACAAGAGAAAAACACTGTTTCTAAATGATTTTATTATGCTAACTTGAAGCCAGGACAGCTTAGGGGAGAGTAGAAACAAGTCACAACAAAATGATCAGATGTGATTGATTTGCGACTGAGCAAACCTGAATGAGCTGAAAGAAACAATGTCAAACTACTGAGTCACACCATTGCCCATGTAGCAGAAATAAAGACACTATAAAGCCAAAACAAAAAAAGACTCATTGTAAAAAAATGTAACTGCTAAAATGCCCAAAAGATTTAAAGTCAAAAGATCTCATGCAAATCTCCAGAGCATCTGGGGAGGGAAAAAAATTGTTCAAACATTCAAGTGTTGAAATTTCCACTGCTGCTTACCAGGAGTCCTGCTGCTGTATAAGTCCATAAAAGGTTGTTTCTCAGTGTTAAAGGCTTTAATCTGAATGTGTCTAGCTAGGAGACAGAAACAGACGCAGGCCCTCCTGCTCTAACTCACTCTGACCTCACTCTCTGAAAACAGATCAGCGGCCAAATGGATAGAGAAAAACAGCGTGGAGGAGGGAGGGGAGAGAGAGAGAGAGAGAGAGGGAGAGAGAAGAGAGAGAGAGAGAGAAGAGAGAGACAGCGAGAGACAACGTAACAGAAAAAGGTTAAAGACGGAAGAAATATTTAGACAGGAGAAAAAGAAATCAAGCTGCCCTCCTTGTGAGCCAGTGACACATAAATTCATAAAACATTAAAAACTTAGTATGGGACAGAGGAAAGAATAAGGAATACATTTGTAACATGAAACTGTTTTATACAGCTTAGTCTGCAATAGAAACTGAACACCAACTAATGTAACACAAAAGTAGAAGGCAAAAGCACAGTTTGTCCCTGGACTTTGATAAAGAATTGCAAACTATCATAATACAAACATTTGCATCATACTGACTACTGCTGACTGAAATATACGCAGACCATGACTATTTTTCATTTTGCCTTGCACATCCCAGAAAGTGAAGGAGCCCAGAAGAAACCTGCACCCAATTTTTGCAATAACTGATCTGGACCACCTCTTGCCTCGAGACAAATCTCCAAACTACAAACAAAGACTTACAGTAAAGCACTCGACCTGTAAAGCACTAGAAAGCGCCAAGTGCAAGCTTCCCTCCAAGCTCATCACAACTGACTCCAAACAGAACAGCCTGGAGCTAAGTGTTAAATGCGAAGGAAAGGTGCTTCTAGACTTAAACATCAGCATGCACAGAACTACAGAGTACCATGGAGTACAACCCTGCAAGGACATCCTGTGGCTACATGTATCCTGCAAACAGGGAAACAGGGAAGAAAAGACAACATATTTGTATGACTTAAAGAGAAAAAAAGCAGCACTTATTACATGTAGACCTGACCCACTCTAACTTAGAGGAGAGTTACAAAAAAGAACAAGTGCTAACCTACAAAAAGGTGAAATAGCTTTTTATAGAGAGCTAGGAGGAAATGAGAGGGGGTTTGAATCTTCTCAGAGAATCACAAATAAAACCATCCCAGCTCTTTGTAGCCTAATGTCATGCTTCAGCATTTTAAATCAAAGCAAGGTGGGATAGTCTGACACAACAAGAGCTATGTGTGTGTGTGTGTGTGTGTGTGTGTGTGTGTGTGTGTGTGTGTGTGTGACTGCATAAGATGCCAAGAGGAGGAGTCTGTTTCAAATCAACCCAGGATCACGATTAGGGTCTATAAGTCAGCGCATATGAGTGTGTATGTTCACAGTTTGAAAAAGTATGAATCCTCCAACCACCCTGTGTATGTGTGGATGCATTTTCCCCACCTGGGAATAGTAGCCAGGTAGGCAATGAGCCTGCGCAGGTCTTCGGATCGTATTCTGTCATGGTTGCTCCGTGCTGGAAAGGTGAGAACGGGACCTCCGCGTCTGTCTCTGCCCCCTTTGGATAGAAATCAAACAACAAAAAAGTCATTAAATAACTGCTACTTCCCATGTAGACTATGCTCATATAGTGGAGCACGGATACAGCAGAGCTAACCCAAGCAGAATGTGAGAGAAGAGTAGTAACTAATAATGCTTTTTCTTTAATTTGCTAAAATTCTTTGTTCGTTAAATTCTTTGTTACTGTACTCATGTGATGGATTCGCAACATGTCCAGGATTTCGCCCTGCTTTTTACACATTAATTCTGTGATAGGCTTGAGCATCAGGAAACACATAAACCTTGAACGCTCATTTTAAGATGAATAAATGAACAGACTGAAATTTGAAGACTTTTATTTTACCTTTAACTGATGCTACTGTGTTAACGTACGACTACATAACTTCAGAACACCATCCCAAAAAGATGTAAAGCGAGTGCAGTAGTTCTTTGAGATGGCAGCGGCTAATTTGTATGGGTACCATCTGTGAATAAGTCATGACTATACTGAGTCAAATTAAAGAGTCAGGGGTCAAATTAGTCACACGATGACAAGACTAGTAATAGCCTTTCAGTCAGGCTGCAGTAACAAGCAACACCGACTATTATGAACAGAGAAAAACACTCTCAAACTCACTCACAATTATGGCAATGTCCATGCAGTTAACACTAATGGGGTAAAGGTCAGGTTAACACCATGATCCATGATAACACCAAGTCAGAAGCAGTTCAGAGAAATAAGTGGGTGCACTTAATTAGCCTAACAAGTCAAAATCACATAAAGAGAAGCTAGAATTTTCATACCCAAGCTGCCGTGTTGTGCCATTTAAGGGGACATGCAGTATGTGTTCCCATTTTTAAACTATCACTCTTTCAAGCACAAGAGCCACTAAGGTGTGTGTGTGTGTGTGTGTGTGTGTGTGTGTGTGTGTGTGTGTGTGTGTGTGTGTGTGTGTGTGTGTGTGTGTGTGTGTGTGTGTGTGTGTGTGTGTGTGTGCGTGCGTGTTTTGTTCCTATTCTGACCAAGAGAATGATTTTGGAACTATCTGTACTTAGTGTAAATTAACAACTGAAGATGTTTTTCTTGCTGAAACAAAGGAGTCAACACTGAAATCGCCGCTTTTGTCTAAATTATCTTGACAGCTCCACCTCTCTTCCTGCATTTGTCTCTTCTGATAAATATGAGCGTGCAAACATAACAACAACCATGCAAGGTCTCTATAGCAATATAGGTATACAATAGCTACAATGACTCCTCTTCATTGAAAAAAAAAAAAGAGTGAATTGCAGTTTTTATGAGTATAGTATAATCTGACCTGAGAGAAAGGCAACCTTCTCCTTGAGGATGGGAAGCACATCAATGGCCTTCATATCCTCATTGCGATGAAACCCTGAAACACAGAAAAACAGAGAGATCAGCAAGGGAGGAGGCTCCCAACCTAAATCAACGCACAAAGAAATGGAAACAGCCAGTTGATCAGCAGAGTGACAACAGTTACACCAACCTTAATCTTTGTTTTGTTTTTATACACCAATGTGGCCAGCAGCATGTGATATATTTAGTATGCGCTGCTGAGTTGGTCAGTGGTTGATGCTTCTAGTTTAACTGACCCGGTCAACGGTTTGTTTTAATCCAGATGACCTCAATCAAGCCTCTGAAACATATCATTGTCTACAGCCAATGAGGGAACACACACACACACACACACATACACACACACACACACACACACACAAACTGACTTTTATCTCTTTAGTGTGTCAGATCAGTCAGACAACTGATTTAAATGGTCCCCTGAACTGAATAATATAGGGATGTGCCACATAGTCAAATATCATGCCCAATGTTCTTAATTTCCAAGTTGTAAGGTATATGATTACGCCTTTTTTCTGTTAAAATGCAGTGTATTCTTATTTGGTTAACATTACATATTCTTTATCACTGCAACAATCAATAACTTTGTGACTGCCAAATTATAAAACAAACCGAACAAAAATAGTATTCAGGACAATTTCATTATAACAATGCACAATGAAAGCTGTAATGCCTCGGTTAGTAAAAAATACACATCAGCCATGATATTGACAGCTTTGACCACTGAATTGCCTCTATGCAGATGCAATTAGCTTGTGATGTCATCAGATATCGTTTGAGCTGTGAGTCATCTCTCTCACATTTACACAGACACACACACATTCCACTAGCCTGGTTCCGCCCTCCTACGTACTCTGTACAAATGAAATGTACGAGATGCTAACATTCCACACACCACACACAATATACTACTTTACATAAGCAAACAAGCAACATAAAGGAACATGTATTTGAAGTTGCATGCTAACAGCAAATCTTAATCATGAAAACTGGCTCAAAAACTGGTTAAAAACAAACCAAAAGTGTACTCATTTTTAATTATTGTATGTAGGTAAGAATTGTAAATGATATGCATGTTTTTATATCATGTTCATATTATTTGTATTAGGACTGGAGTTGTTTATTTATTATGTTTATTTTGAATTGAGATAGTTAAGTATGTACATTTTATTGTGTATAAAAGCCCAACCAGGGACTGGAGTTGAAAATTAGCATCTGCTATAAACTTTTTATGCAGCACTTCAGTGACAAGCTTTGTTTTGACACTATGTCTGTCTGCATTGTCCCTGTCAAATAAATAAATAAATGAAATGAAAATGCTATCCAGGGGGAAAAAATAAATAAATACAAATAAAAAAATACAAATATACAGTACAGGCCAAAAGTTTGGACACACCTTATCATTCAATGTGTTTCCTTTATTTTCATGACTGTTTACATTGTAGATTCTCACTGAAGGCATCAAAACTATGAATGAACACATATGGAATTATGTACTTAACAAAAAAGTGTGAAATAACTGAAAACATGTCTTATATTTTAGATTCCTCAAAGTAGCCACCTTTTGCTTTTGTGATAACTCTGCAAACCCTTGGTGTTCTCTCAATGAGCTTCATGAGGTAGTCACCTGAAATGGTTTTCACTTCACAGGTGTGCCTTGTCAGGGTTAATTAGTGGAATTGTTTCCCTTATTAATGGGGTTGGGACCATCAGTTGTGTTGTGCACAGCCACCAGCCCTATTGGACAACTGTTAGAATTCATATTATGGCAAGAACCAATCAGCTAAGTAAAGAGAAACGAGTGGCCATCATTACTTTAACAAATGAAGGTCAGTCAGTCCGGAAAATTGCGAAAAGTTTGAACGTGTCCCCAAGTGCAGTCGCAAAAACCATCAAGCGCTACAACGAAACTGGCTCACATGAGGACCGCCCCAGGAAAGGAAGACCAAGAGTCACCTCTGCTGCTGAGGATAAGTTCATCCGAGTCACCAGCCTCAGAAATCGCAAGTTAACAGCAGCTCAGATTAGAGACCAGATGCTGACTACCTCTTGAAGCTCATCAAGAGAATGCCAAGAGTGTGCAAAGCAGTAATCAGAGCAATGGGTGGCTACTTTGAAGAAACTAGAATATAAGACATGTTTTCAGTTATTTCACACTTTTTTGTTAAGTACATAATTCCACATGTGTTCATTCATAGTTTTGATGCCTTCAGTGAGAATCTACAATGTAAATAGTCATGAAAATAAAGGAAACGCATTGAATGATAAGGTGTTTCCAAACTTTTGGCCTGTACTGTGTGTGTGTGTGTGTGTGTGTGTGTGTGTGTGTGTGTGTGTGTGTATATATATATATATATATATATATATATATATATATATATATATATATATATATATATATATATATTTCATTATTATTATTATTATTTTATTTATTTTTTTTTCAGGCTCTGTTTTGGTAAACAGACTTAGGGGTCAAAAGGAAAGACAAATACTGTAGAAGAAAGAGCCAGCAACTTTACATAAACACTGTGCTGCTTTGACAGTTATGATATAAACATTTAATCACACTGACTATGAATGGAAATTAGCTAATTAGATAGCGGCTAGACCAAGTGCTTAATCATGCGCTCATACACACATACACAATCCGAATGCCCTCAAATAAAAGTCAGTCATGAATCTAAATTCATTTTAAACTACAGCAAAGCCATAATCTCGAGCAGGAGCCAGTGATTACTTAAAGTTGAGTAGTTGCTCTCAAAATTGCAGTATTTTTCAACCCACAGCTTGATACAAGCAGGGAGCAAAACTGTGAAATGAAGACATTTTTCAACATGAGTATCATTAAACCTATGACTGCTTCTTCCAGGTTGCAAGTGAGTTACAACCTGAGGATATGAGGGGAAAAACAGAGAAGTGACAGAATGCAAAGTAAAGACAGAGAGGAAATGGCAGGAAGCTACATAAATGGACTGATAGATAAATGGATCAAAGGCTGACTGAAATGGAGAGGGACAAAGACAAAAGTGTGCGATATGAAATGACAGGAGCAGACACACAGGCTGATAATGATTCTAGCGAGACAGCGAAGAATATGGGGACAGACAAAACTGCAGTGTAAAGCAAGACGATAATAACACAGACAGAGGAGACTGCAGAAAGACAGGGAGACAGCTAAATAACCCCTACAGGTTTTATTGGCTCCTGTTATATCGATTTCATTCATGGTCTGAGGGAGTTAGGAGTAGCAGCCAGGCCTGGATGACAGCACATTAGCTCACTGTGGAAAGTGGCCAGACTGGACACAACTGACTCACGGATAATGTCACAACCAGCTGAGAGGAGATGGGACTGAGGTAGCAATCATGGTTTCATTCTCGTTCCACTTCTGGTGAGAGGGGAGAGACGCTAAACAGCTGAGTGAGCCCTTACAATCCACACTCATAGTTTTTATGATCTCCCTCTCTGTTGCTGAGTGTCTCTTTATAACCTGCTGCACCTGTTTCTCATCCAAACTCCCTCTATCTGTCACTCACACACAGAGAACAAAGGAGGACTGAGCATGGCTATAGCTGGAAAGAATGAGTGTTGTGTGTGTGTGTGTGTGTGTGTGTGCATTGAAAATCAGCAATACAGGGCCCAAGCAGAAAAAAAACATTGCATTTTGTGTGTTAGTACATGTCTGTGTGTTTCCTGTGAAGTGTGCCCAGACACATTCCTCACTGTGGTGGTTTATGTAAGATACTGGCCCTGGCAGATAGCCAGCACTGACCTGTTATAATGCTGCAGCCCTGCTAAAACTACAGTTGGTACGACATAGGCCGAGTCTGGCAGAAAGGCTGGACACACATGCACTTTGGGGTTTATGTGGAAGGCTGCATGCAGTAAGCTAGAAACATATGTGGCTGTCATACATGTTCCACAACTTAATGCTGGAAAACTGGATTTCGAAGATCAGATTGGAAAATTCAATATAAAGTGTTATACTGTTTGCTCATAAAAAATAGAGAACAGCAACATATAAACAGCTGCTGGTGAAGAGTAAGTTGCTTCCACGGTATGATGGCCCATTACTTGTGATGTCAACACAGTAAAAAAGGCACAATGCAGCAAGTGCACATACAACCACAGAGCCTATTCTTAATTTTCGCCATGTTTATATGCAGCAATAAAACATACAATATCCCACAGAGGTGAAGTATTACCCTACACACTGTGATTCATGAAATCCCATCATCGCCTCTCGCTACACACACTACCACACCAGAACACACACGACAATCTCCTCACTTGACTACACACAACCACTCATTTACAAGTCTGCCAAGCATGAAATAAAGCTTTTCAATCACAGACTTCTTGTTCATAACACACTCATAATGAGAGCAATCCATTTTACTGGCAGCCTGCACTCAGTAGCATGTAAAATGAGGCGAAATGCATAGCGTTCGTCCAAGAAATACCATTTTTGTACAGGGAGCTTTTTTGTAATCATTATTTTTTTTTTTTTATCTAAAATTCAAAAATGAAGAGGAAAGGTAGAAAGTCATTTATTTTTCAGTGCTCACTGTGACACATCTGTCCGTCGGAGATGATGACTGCGAGATGAGGAGATCAACTGCGCACGTGACAGGTAGTGGATCATTCAGACAAAGATGCTGGAGTGGCGGATGACAGTCATTCATGGAACACATGCACACTGGCAGGAACACACTCACACACACACACACAGTCACATGTGCACTTATGCTCTCATTCTCTCTGTAGATTTATAATGGAGACATCTTGTGTATACATTCATCAAAGGGACAATAATAGTACATCATATAGATGTTTGCTTGGGTTGGCTTGACAACATATAATGCATGATATACTATAATGCTCTTCGTTAAAGTGTAAGAGTGGAACTATTTGTCATATTTGAATTGTCACTACATATTTAGGCAGTTGTTGAATGATGTCCCCCCTCTTCAATGTCCAAAACAGTGGAATGCTGCAAGAAAAAGCCATAAAGTAAATGTATTGTCTTGCAAATGGAAAAAAATGCAAAACAGAACTTGGAGACAAATGGACACTAGTTGCTTCCTACAAATGTGTAAAAGTGCCACCATTGGCTATAATTGATAATTAGATGTACAGTCAGGGACCAGGGTTTGTCCAATCACATGCTTGCATGGAAAAAACAGTTACAGTTTGCCCAATTATGTACTAATTCAAACTGTGTCTGCTCACTGATCACAGCATTTTAATTGTGTGCTTTTATGTAGCCCAAATGTCAGCCAACCCTTTTGGTTCAGCAGTGATATTCTAGTCAAACACACAACCACAGAATACAAAGGTGAAGACACACAATTGAAGCATACATTTAACTTGAAGACCCAGAATGAGTTGTTGAGCCTATGCATGGGACTGACAACTCTTCTTCTTGTCTCAAAGGATTGTGTCCTACAGCCAGTCGTGGAAGAAGTATTCAGATCCTTTAGTAAAAGTACTTAAACCACACTGTAAAAATACTTTGTTACAAGTAAAAGTCCTGCCTTAAAAATGTTACTTAAGTAAAATTATCTAAGTATCAACAGGAAAATGTACAGTACTTAAAGTATTTAAAGTAAAAGTATTCAATGCAAAAAAATCCTCACATTTTAGAAACTGGAAAAGATCAAAACAGTTCTGTCAATCAACTAAGTGTTTAATCGGCTATTTATTTCAGCTGGACTTTTAGGCCTACAGTATATATTGTTGGGTAGTTAAATTTATAATAAAACATTGTATTTTATAAACTAGTCAGATTAATATAGTGGAGTAAAAAAAAAGGCTGAAAAAAGTCAGATCTGAATACACTACTACATAACAGATTGTGTTCGTGCCTTGTACCAATTCTTCACACCACAGACTGAAAACATCTTGCATCCTCTAGGATCCAAACTGGTTTACAGACTTGTTTCTATGTGGCTGTAATGAGATGTAATGGGGAATGAATGCACCAAGTTTAGATCCGAATGGAAAAAGTTCATAAACCCCTGACCAAAATTGTAACATGTGCAGGGTAAACTCAACCAATTTCTTCACCTACAAGCATCATAATCCTAAGTCATTACCCCAAAATGAACACAACTGCATATTTGTGTTGTCTATCCAAAGCACATCTGAACAGACGGCCTCAGTGCATAGTGCCAATCCCTTTGCTTCCAATCCAATTCCAATCAGACCACAGGCTAGACTGTACATGGTGCTTCTGCACAGCCTGGCTAGCCGCATGATGCCAATCCTCTGGCTCATAACCTCGTAACCTCAAACTCAGAGCAATTACAAGCTAGGCTGTATGTGTAGTACAGCAGAAAAGACTAGGACTGCTACATAATACTGCAGAAATACTACAGTACAATTCCCCTGACTGTTGTGCTGACTGCCTCAGCACGAACCTGATAACACGCGTTCCAGCTGCCAGCGAGGACAACTGTGGTAAGATCCAAACATTCAGAGCAGTAGTCACTATGAAATGTATTTTATACCCAATCAGTTACAAATTCAGCAATCTTTCACAAAGTACAGATGCAACAAATGGACAACTGCTCAAATTATTTGTAAACATAGCTATAAAAATGTAAGCCTTTTTTGGATTTTTAGTTTTTGTCCGCTATGTACGAAGATTTACAGTGCATGTGACTGTGATGGATTTCAGATGGCTCTTTCATACTTCACTTCTGGGTCAGAGCCCAGTATGTTAACCTCACTATAAGTTTGAGTGAAAAGAGAGAACTGGGAGGCATTTGTCACACTGCTCAGCCTGGTTTGGCTCAGTTAAGCCTGACTTGGACTGGATAAGAATGTGGGGAGCTTTTAGGAACAGCACTGCAGAAACAGAGAAAGTATGAAAGTAGATTGGTTTAGTCATTACTGTGCTCGAGTTAGAAAGTGTGTGTATTAGACTTACTGTATGTGGCCAGGTGTGTACAGTATGTCTATCCCTCTAAGCAGGCATACATTTATAACTTTGTGTTTTTATACGTGAGCCTGTGTTCTGACCTGTGTTTCACTGTGTAGCAGTATGACGGAGACCCTTTTCAGAGCTCTAAGAATAGTGCTCCCTCGGAGAGAGGGATGTGCCACTTTTTGTTGAAACCTAACAGGACCCAGGTAGAAAACAGGGCACATGCCACTGTAGATTCTCAGGGGAATTTATTTCAGCACAAACCACAATTGATATCTCACTCTGAGAAAAGTAACATCATTATCTTCCAGGAAACTTCTAGCCCTGATTGTCCACCAAGAATAGCACAGGGTTCACAGTAATACCAGCTAACTCTTATGTTGTGTTGTGCTGTTAACGTCTGTGTTTTGATATTCAACAATTTACAATCAACTTCGTTTGACTGAAGTGGTAAGACACACAATTTTTTGAGGATGAGAAAAGTCTAGCTGATTCTCTTATTCCCTTAATATCCAAATCACCAGGGAGCAGCCGATAGCAGATCTTTCAGTTGCACTTAAAGCAAGTCAAACAAAAATACTGAGCGGTCTAGAACATGCGAACTGAACTCACTAGTAGTAGAACTGAAGTGCTGACTTTCACAGTTTAATGTTGATCTAAAATTGGGATTATGTGGCTATTTCACCCAAGAGACTCAAATGAGGAATTCTGCTTTTTGCTGTAGCTCTGTACCACAGCTTGATTTGATCTGCTTACACTATCTACTCTCATCATGTATCTGAATATGCCATGTTGTGTACTTGTTCTGTTAACCCCCTAGTGTGAAGGTATATCAGGCTGCCATTGCCAACCATGTTGTTGTGGCCAATCCTAGTCTATATGATTGGCTGTTACAAGCTGGTCTTTTGTCACGTCCCCTGTGTGACAACCCTGACTAGAATAACAGCAAGCGTACGTTGCCCCGGTGCAACAGGGTGAGAAGATAAACAACTTAGAGCTCTATCTCCCTCTTGTTCTACCCTCTGGCTCTATTTCTCCATCTTTCTTTCACTTCAACAGTGTATCCTTTACATTTATTTATTTCTCTATCTCTCACACACACAGTCTATCCCTCCCTCAGATCCAAAGCCACTTCTAGCAGCCTCTACTTTACTCTAGTTCTGTGACCTTCAGCCAGAGCTGGCAGGGTGCCTGGGGACTGTGGTGAGCTCAACTTTCATCGGGTTTCTCATATTGTTGTTACAGTGTGGCTTACAGTAAAAATAACACTTTGGTCCTACCGCAACCCCTCGACCTGGATATAACCCCTAAGCACAGCAAAAAAAGGGTATGAATAAGTCATAACAAATGGGAAGGGTAGGAAACAAAAACTATTCTCATGGTGCACTGTGCTTAAATGTTCAATCTGTAAGTGCCGTGTGGCGCCTTCAAAGAAAACAATGCCGTTCCGCCACTATAGAACTGTTTTTTATGTTTCTTCCTGCATTTTGTTTAATCCAAGCAGCAGTATATGGAGTCACTATACCAGCTTCAAATACTTTTTAAAGGTTAAGGCCAAGATAAGTAGCTAACACTAATAATGACGCTCGTAGTTTCATTAATGTCTGTTTTTTATCATTTAGTCTATAAAATGTCCAATAATAGTACAAAATGCCCATCACAAGTTCACAAGCTGATGTCTTCAAATAGTTTTTCTTTGTCTGACCAACAGTCCCATGCTCCAAAGCATATCATTTACACCGATATATATGTGAGAGAAAAGCAGCAAATCTTTCCATTCGAGAAACAAGAACTACAGAATGTTTGGCATTTTTGCTGGACTTAAAATGATTAATCAATAATCAAGGTTTACTGTTTATCGACTAATCTGCTAATCAAAAAAATTATTTTAGCATGAGCCATGATCACTTCTTATAACGGTTTTTCAATACTTTTATCATGCTTGTATGATACAAATTTGTGAAGGCATTAATCTAAATGCATGACAAATTTACCCCAAGGGTTAATGTTTCAATAGTATTTCCAAACTTTTACTCAAACCAAATACCTTAAATGTAACTCTGGACCACAATGTCATGCGTAAAAATATTTTAGAATTGAGAATAACACCTAGCTTCACCTAAATAAACCGTGTAGATTAAGAGCTGAACAGAGAATTAACAACTCATCTACAGAGCAAAGAGAACAGAAAGCTCTGTAATGTTCAAAACATTCCGTACAATAAATCTAATCTACCCTAAATGTAACTCTTATTTAGTACAGTGTGCGAGCAGCTGAGGAGCAATGCTAAGATAAACAATGGTCAGCAGTATTATACAAGCCAGTGAGGGATTTTCACTGAGCTGTTTGTGAGACTAGTAAAGGAGACAATCAAAGCTGTCTCAATGCTGTATAATGAACTGCTGTCCCGTGCTTACATCTGTGCTCTCACAATACTGCATTGCTGAACACACACACACACACACACACAAAACCCGGAGACAGCCCAGGGATGGATGTATGCTGTACAAACAAGAACATGTGTGCGACTGTCTGTTTGTGTGTGTAGTTGTTGTTTCATTTGTAATCTGGTTAAGGTTGTAATGAACCTTGACAGAATATAAGTGTTGTATGTGCTCTTATTATAGTACTTCAGCTGTTTCTTTATTCCTTTCACACCTCAGTGAGCTTGAATAACAACCTCACCTTTGTCTGTAATTTACAAATCCCCTTTTTTTCTTAGTTTCTCAACTCATGCGACATCCTACCACCCTATCCGTCTCTCTCTCTCTCTCTCTCTCTCTCTCTCTCTCTCTCTCTATTTTCCCCTCCCTCCCTCTGTTGACTCTATTGCCTTCTGACATACTTAGTGTCCCTCTAGGCCTCACTGTTGGCAACCTTGTGTGTCACTTGCCAGTACTTAATGCTGTCTTTTTTTATTGAGGTTTGTGTCCACACACTGCAACATGGCTACATCTATCTATAAATTGCAGGAGTGTCTGTCTGTGTGTGTGTGTGTGTGTGTCTGTGTGTGTGTGTGTCTGTGTTATGCGCATATCTCTCGAACCGTTAGTCCGATGGATTTCAAACTTGACAGGTGTCTTGCTACGGGCACAAGTAAGGGCAGTTTGACGTTGTTTGGATTAGAAATGCAAAAGATATCGTTGTATCGGTAAAAGAAGCACACATTGGCTTTTGCCGCTCTAGCCGCTGGCCACTCCCACTCTCACACTGCACAGCACAGCACCTTAGACCCACAAAAATGTGCATGGTAGCACTACTTTGGACTGTCTTTGACTGTGAATAAACAAACGACAATTCCCAAATTTAAGGACGTTTCAGAATCCCACACATGCAAAGCACAACCAGCTACAGACAACAAGTGACAGAGCGTGATGCCACTTATAGGCAGGCTACCAGACACTGTTTTTGAGTGACATCGTTGTCCGTGTTTGGGGGCGTGTTTGGTGGGAAGGTAACCTGCACACCACACGCAGACGCCACATGCCGCCTTTGACTCTTTTCCTGCTTCCAACGTTAGCTACATGATTGCTGAATATACCAAACTAACTTTTATTCACTTTCCTGGAGCACGGGCGGATAGCTGAAAGGAACATCGCGACTGTTGTGTGGAATAAGGTTGGTGAAAAAAAGGCGCAACGCTTTTCCGTGTCTATTTTTTCGCTAAGAGGAAACTCAACAAAACGCCATTTTCCAACACTAAATATCAAACAAAAGCCAGACACTATATAGTATTAAGTTGCTGTGAGCTGTAGCCTACAGTCACCACTTCTAACCAGAGGCAGAATATAAAGTAATCTCTGAGATTATTCCTTCACAGCGCTGTGCAATGCGAGAAAATCTTAGAGCTGAACCGGGCAGACACAGCACTTTTCATCAGACTCACCCTGTATTAATTAAGTATACTCCTAACTAATAACATTACCGTCGCCAAAATGCCTACTTCACCGTTAACTGTCAAGCCACTAAATCTGTATGGAAAGTAACACCTCTGCTGAAATGTTAAATTTGTTTTAAACGATCCGACACAAGACAACACAGTCTCTCTCTCTCTCTCTCTCTCTCTCTCCCGCTCTCTCTCCGCACACACACACACACACACACACAAACACACACACACACAGTCCGGTTCTGGTGGTTGATGAACGCAGATATGTGCTGATTAGCTCTCATAACGGGCTGGGTGGGTAGCGCACTGCCATGAGTCCATGAGGCTAATGTCTGGATACTCCACATTGTCATTGTGATATTTTGTGATTACATTCTGAATCTGCCACGTTCTCTGTCAGGTAAATCAGTAAGTTAGTAGTAGGGTATACAGGGGAGTGGCATATGAAGTGGTTTGGGGTCCTTCTGTAAATAATTTTGGGTTAGCCTACAATTTGATTTTGAAGAATTCTACAAGCAGCAATACCACAGGCCAAGCAATCGGCCCGTTCCAAACGGGCACATATTCAACGGGCACTGCACTAGTTTGAAAGAATAAGAAAATGTGAGTCAATCCTACAACAGTCAGCACTTTTGACGGAGAGAAACCCTTTTTGGCAGTGTCGGGAACAGAGGACTGAAGCAACAGCCCTTTGATTGGAAGCAGTTGTCTTGTCATTATCGACTTGCCACAGCAACTCCATTCTGTATCTATCTGGCATTTACACAAAAGGAGTGGCATAACAATTCCTCCTGGGGTGCATAAAACATGGACAACAACAGTGCCAAAATGTGTATGGAGTTTTAAAAGTCTGCAACAAAGTTTGATGGTAATCTACTTGATGACAAGTTTTCATTTACCTGAACAGTGATTACGGGGACACTTTATGAAAGCATTGATAGGCCTACTTAACTTTTACTGGGTCTGACAAACAACGTTTTTGATTAATCTTACTATAAAAGTGAAAAGGTCCTTTATAAGGACAACATGTTCACCTGTTCGATCATCCTCACAAGTAAGAACTTAAACCCATTACTTCATGTTTTGCCCCACGTCTTGGGATACATATTCTAAATTAAACTATGCCAAAAGCTTTATAAATCCTCGCTCATCTTGCCTTGTTGTGATCTCATTCTGCAGTGCTGTCCTCATGATAAATATCACTATTTCTCGTAATCGCCTCAGGGCAGTCATCTCCTCAGACATCTGCATACATTACCCCTGCAGGCACCAAGTCTTGATGATTGAGCGAGAGAGGATGAAAAATAACACTTAAATTTTTATTGAGAGTGATAGCCGTAGTATCTTCTAGCTACCTGATTAGAGTATTTGTAAGACGAGGTAAAAGCCAGCCAGTCTGATGTTATGGACTGTTGGTCTAATAGTTTACCTTCGGTCCTGTGTTTAAGGCGTAGACCAGTTGTCCTGGTTGACCTGTTTCAACACCTGGCACAGATCTGCATGGCTAAGAGGCTGTAGCTGCGCAGGCTTACAAACTGTTCAAACAGGGGGTTGTTTTTAGCCATAGTATAGCCACAACATTCAGTAAACGTAAGCTGTACAGTATGTCCCGCAAGTAACTTTTTTTCCATTTATATCCTATTGCAACTAAATCAGTTTTGTGTCTGTGTAGCAGAGAACAAGCTGAGCACAATGACCCATATACTAAACTGAAAAAGGCGACACTTTAATCATAAGAGATGGTTGTAAAGTGTGTACAAAGAAAATAATGTTTCCCCTTTTCTCAAGTTACCCTCTCTGGAACACACACAGGCATACATTAGTAGTATGTGACAGCTTTTACTGTACAGAGATTTGAACTTTACAGTAATTATTTAGCCTAACATATAATAACTCACATACATACAACAGTCTAACAACTAGTCATTGTTCTCAGTCAAATCTGTTGCAAACACAAACATTATGTGTCAAAATTATTCAGGCAGACTGCACTATCACATAAGTCACAGTTCAGCCTCGACAACATTAACTGAAAGCAATTTAACCAGGATTTTGTGTAACTCCACAAAAATTCAATCGAAACTTCAATTTCACTGACACAGCCTCAAGGAAAATTGAACATCATATGCTTCACAGTAGTATTACAGTATTCACTGCAAGGCTTTTGTATTTGGTTTGCACTATACTGAGAGTTGTTCCTGTTTCTGTTGTCTTGGGATCTGCTATACTGCAGCTGCATTGCACCAGGCATTTTAAAAGTAGGACTTTTTGTAACAGTATGCATGTTTTTAAGCAAACTAATTTGTGTCCAGGATACAAAATGAGCATAAGCAGAGGGTTACAGGTACAGTCTAAGGGTTAGGGTTGGTAGTCAGTTATCCAATCATTTACTCAAGACAGATACTATAGACATACTATTGTTATTAACTGCAGTGCCAAGTTTTCTTGGCCAATGGAATACTGATAAACCAAGCCAAAGGATCACAAATGAAAATAGTTAAAGTTCCATAATTTGTGGAGAATTAGAATTTTAATCTTCACTGTTCTAGTTTTTTCTAGTACACGCATGATAAAGACAATTGAATACAGAGAAAGAAAAAAATAATAAATGTTATAAATTACCTAAAAAATCAAATGTACATGAGCCATGCCATAAGCTGCTGTAAATACTATCATTTAGCATCATTTAACCAGTCTTTCAATGATTTCAACAACATCGATATTGTGACCACGATGGTTTGGCAAAAGAAAATAGTTAGAACCAGGAGGTCATACTGCAGTGAGTTTAGAAAGCTGCAGACTGTGTTTTGGTCGGTTTGGTCTCCCTAAATTCTACAGTTAATAAAAGGAAATTCATTTTTCTTTTAAAAATTGCATTATTTGTTTTTAATCACATTCGTGTGTCTCGATTGAAACTAAATACAGTACAAGGTGATGAAGATAGCACTGTATTTCCATATATGAAATCTGCATGTATTACTTTAGGTCCTATTTATCAAGAGTGCTGAGGTCACATTGATTAAAAAAAACACACACAAACAACATTAAGTTTACAGTAATAAACTTTAGAGACTTAAAGGACTTTTCGTAAAATATCCTTCTACCAAAGTTGTTAATTTAATCAGGTTCTTTGACAGCAGACATTTCAGTCGTACACATGAGATCACCCTGTCTTAGTACTTCTACTGTTAGGAATCAAACTAAACAAGTTTCTGGATAAAAACAACAGAATATATTTACAAGAGAGAATACTCTCTCCTGAAATTTTTTTTTTTTTTTTTTCCCCCCTTTTTTTCTTTTTTTTTTTTTTTTCTTTCTCTCCTTAAACCCCACCTGAGAGTTGATTAGGGTTTTTACCTGGCCAGGGGGGTTAACCACCCCTAAAAAAAAAAACTCGAACGGCGTCCCTATCCAACTAGGCCTACACTACACCCTACACAGGTCTACAGCGGTTATCAACCTACCACTTCTAGCTTTCTAACCATCCCATTGTTGTATGGCGAGGAGGCAACTGAACAACAGCCGTGCCATATATTGGCCAACGCCCCTGCCACCCACTGAGCTGCAGAAATCCAAAAGCACTGCCAGCTCCTTCTTGCCTTCACCAACCATGCCCCCACATGTCACTAACCCCTCCCCAAAACAAGATTTAGTAACAAGTGCTGCTTTGCATTAAACAGTTTCTCCCCTGTGTGCCTAGCTAGCTACTCACAGGAAAAAAAATGTCAAGCCAGCCAAACAGTTGTCGCGTTGTGGATTTGCGGGCAAAATAGGCTCTAATGATGATTGGTTGTAATCTTCTCTTTGGCTAATACTTAGACTCTGTTGGTCACTGTGAGCTTTTGCACTGGGACACCTCATCAAGTACATTCATCTTGTTTTCTTCAATATGTATCAGAGGTTTGTTACATTAATTGCAACAATTCTTGAATTATTAGTCTTCTGACACAGTAATTTCAGAATTGTTTAAAGGGTGGATGCAAAACTAATATAATACATTTATTGAAGCAGGCATACACTGGTAATCAGTTCATTCATTTATAAATATGTTTTTTACATTTCAACCTTTACGCCATCATGAGGTCCATAAACTTCAAAAACACTCAAACAACATCATCTGGTCGTAAATTTATTGAGACCAAATAATCTTGGTGTTTCGCCCTTTGATGAGTATGGCTAAATTTGATTCAAATACTCATGCATATCCACTTCCACAAAACAGTTGCTTGACAGGGAGCCGGCATCTTTTGAACTGAGGAAATGAAACAAAGAGCTCACTTACTGTTTACTCCTAGAGAGAAATTACAGTAAGCTTCTTTGTTGTCTCTCAGAGGAAAAGTCGAGGGGGATTACCATTATTTTGGCAAATTGTGAGGAAAGCTCCGATAAGCTCTAAAAATGGGTTTATGTGACATGGAGCTCAAAAGCAAGGTCAAAAAAAGTCATGAAGCAACTCCTTTGATTAACATGCGTCAGCGCTCGAGCTGCATCAAACACATTATCTTGATATCAAAGTGTTGACATAATAGAACAGCTGCAATACAATGCAAAACATGCTTAAAAAACATTAACATACACATTTCCATTCACATTTTTATCTAGCATTCCCTCTACTGTACGTCCCTTGTCTAGGGCCACCTACCAACTTTGTTAGCTGTCTGCCATGGTTCCATAATCAGCCGACCCTTCCTGTCCTTCAGAAAGCCCATGTAGTGGAAACGGAACAACATGGTCAGACTAGCCATGTTCTGTGTCACAGATAGCAATCCAAAGTGCGCCGACGTGACACAAAGGAGCTCCCAAAAGTGGTGATCCTGTGGGTTAGGTATATACTGCAATTCGTAAAGAATTCGATCCCCAAGACTGAGGTGCCAAATTTGTTCTCTGGTGGATTAAATTATTATTATTCAAGCACAACAAAGCTGAAAGCTAACAGCGTTACGTTGATGTCCTGACTCGATGTGTGAGAGTTGACAGCCTTCTCCTGTCTCTGTGAGTTGAAAGTAAGGTCTGTCCTGCTGTATGTGTATGCACATGGGCCAGGTCACATATCTGAATGATCCTGTTGGAATAAATAACTGAGAGGGATTGTCACCTCTGAGAAAGAGGCATGGTTTCTATTTTTTTTGGGGGGGGAGTTGGGGGGAGTCAGCTGTGGGGATATACAAACTGATTTGTGAGTGTGTAGGTCAGGTCTTTGCAGCTGTAGATGACTTGTTTGTTTATTTTGCAATGGCAGAAGATATTACATCTGTGTTATGATACGCTTTATACATACATAGACTAACCATATTACCATCATAAGTCTCCAATGGAACTTAACTTTAAATGTAGTTTTGCTGAGTCACAGTGCCTGTGTGTGTTTCCGTCTGTAATTTTTGGCCCCTCTCTTTATAATATGAATTGATCAAGAGAACAGTGATATTCTTTTTACTAAAACAATGTGGCCGAGAAGCCTGTCTCTGTGACCTCCATACACTGTCTAACTGTTGCATGTTGCACTGTTACTGTAACAGCGAGAGAGAGAGACAGAGAGAGAGGGGGAGATAGAACAAGAGTGGACCATGAGATAAGTAGTGACTGTGAGAGGGATCGACACTATAAGAAAGCATTAAAGCCCTTTTCAGTGCTGAGCGTTCATGTGCATCTGTCTGCTTGTAAGCCAAAAGCAGTATACAGTACAAACTCCCTGGGCAGCCAGCTGAGTCGCATCAACACATCAATGAAGTAGAGAGGAGGACGCTTGGTACGGCTCAGGGAACACCATTCATCAGCTTCCTCCATCCAAACCATGCTCCGATTGTCCCGCCCGTACAACAAAACCAAGCCCATAAACCACAGTGCACCAAATAACACTTGACAGGCAGGGTGCAGAAGGGAGAGAGAGTAAAGAGTGTGTTTGTCTGTGGTCCACAGTGTTACTAACTGCCTCAGAACAAAAGAGGAGAGAATAGGAAAGAGGAAGGAGAGAAAGTGCTCGAGACAAAACCATGTCAGCTGTCCCTCACTCATTTTATACAGTAAAGGCCCAAAGCAGATGGGACTTGAACTCATAGGCGTAATTTACTGCACTGGCCAGTTTTGATTATTGGGAGGGTTGTAACCCCCCATTCCCCCCCCCCAAAGACCTATTATAATTTCCTTTTCACCATAAATTGATGCAGAAAAATTCACCAGAATGCAGGAAATTGGCATTCAAAATTTCAATTTTGCTCAAAAGTGGAGATCTTAAAGGGATATGCCACCATTTGTTGAAATAGGGCTTATCACAGTCTCCCCTAGCTGTAGATAGGTGGGCCAACACATTTTTTGTGCATGCATTGTTTTAGTCCGGTGCAACACCGGCAGCGCCACCGCTAGTTAGCTTAGCGTAGTGAATGGAATCCTATGTTGCCGGTTAGCATGTTGTGAGTAAAAGTGAGCCAACAAAAGACAAAAAAAACAACTAATTACTTGCACTGAGACAAAAAATGCATTGGCACACCTATCTACAGCTAGGGTAGACCGTGATAAGCCATCAACAAACGGTGGCATATTCCTTTAACATTCCAAATGTTGAACCCAAAGTTAGGCCCTTGCTTGAACTGATGATGTCAGAGAGTCAGAGAGAGATGATGAGAGTCAAAAAGAGGAGGATAAGTCTCCATCCTCCTGTTTTAATGAGCACTTTTAAATTCAAATCATATCAAACTAGAATTACCGCCTCACTGTTGCATGCCTTTGCTAAACAGTCAAGTTGCTGTTTACATCCATGTCTGCCCAGATTCATATAATTTACTGAAAACTAGTGGGCACCCAAAATAAGTGTGGCCAATTCAGTGACCGACCAAATGTGAAATATGGTCATAATCTCCCCTTCTGTTCCCTAGGTATGGCATTGAATAATGGCCAGAAAAGCATTTTTGCAGAACATAATGATGTCACAGTGAATATGACCTTTGACCATGGGTTGAGTATAAAATGTCATCACTTCATTATTCTATCCTGTCAGACAATTGTGTGAAATGTTGTCATAATAAGTAAGGTTCCAGTTAACTAAAATAGAGAAGACACACTACAGTTTTTTTTTTTTAAATATACCTTGACATTGCGGTGTCTGCTTGTAAGGTACAAAGCATTCATGTAATGCTGGCCCTCACAATCACGTGCCTCCAGAAAGCCCAAAAAATAAAAAGAGCAGGGGTGTCGAGTAATCGAGGCAAGGGGCCCCATGTCACCCACCTATCTATCAACATAGTGGCTGATAAAAACAACAGAGGATACACATGTGATGGAAGCAACCATTCATTCAAAACAAACACACGCCATCTTATGTGAAAAGCAGCAACAAAATGGCATAATGTTTTAAGTGTTACTGGTGCTCAATAAAATATCTTGCCACATAAACTGCTTTGATTCACATAAAGGTAGTTGGTAGGAACATGCAGTGATTCACATTTTATTTTTGCCTGAATTTCCCAAATTAACTTAAAACTTGGAAGCATTGCCAGAGTGAGAGAGAGATTTAGAATAATCAAGCAGTGACTTAAGCATCTGCTCTATCCTGTGTCAGTCGCTGTTGGAATAAAAAGGAAAGATAAACAAAACCTGAAATAAAGCGCATGAGTGCAAACTCATTCAAAACTGCAAAAATACTGCTGAGCAACCTCGCTGCCTCCTTTTTGTAATTTATTTTTTATGAACAGTATCTGTAATTAATGCCTCTAACAGCGTGTTAATACAGGAAACTGTGGTTTCTGTCTCAACAAATCCAGCAAACAGACAAAACTATAATAACTGGATCCAATTGTCTGTCAAGTGTGTGTGCGTGTTTGTGTGCACCTGCAGGGCTTCCAGCTAGCCAAAGGCAGGATCGTTCCTGTTTACAAGCTCAGCAGTGAGAGCCAGTTCCCAGAGGGAGACACACAAACAAACAAAGAAGCAAACACACAAAGACACACACATGCACATACCTTTGGTAGTTTTAAACATGATTGTTTATTACGAATGCCTGTGTTTGTGGATGTCTATATGTGTGCAGAGAGAATTTGTGTGGCTTTTTGCTGCTGGTGTACATATGCATCACTTTCTCCTCTCCTGTCACCCTCTGCTCCTCTCTAGTCTTCTTCCTAAATCCATCTATTATCTGATATCCTCCTACCTCCCTCATTCTCACATTCTCTTATAGTCTTCCTCTCCATTTCTTCATTTCTCACCCCTTTTCGCCCTCTCTGACACCCTTCTCAGTCATTTCCAATCCTACCCCTCCTGACCTCATCTCTCCTGTCTCTCTGTCTGTCTCTCTGTCACTCCGTTCCTCTGTGAATAGATTTTCACTAGACTTGACCTCAACAAAGACAATTGTCCTGTTGAGTACACACAGCGGACCGGGAACTACAGGCTACGGCTCCACAGCCTGTCTCCATGCCAGGAGGCTAGTGGATCCCATGGCTATCCACTGTTATTACGGCCCTGAAAACAACTGGCTTATGCAAACAGGGAGCCACGGGACTCTCGAATGGAATATCTGACTTACATGGATGGATACACACATGCATGCGTGTACAAACACCCTGATAGAGTGGCCAGTGGCCACTAAGGGGAGCAAAAAGGTTACATGTTTGCTTTCTGCTTTAATCATTATGCCACTGAAACCTTACTTGTTCTGGAGAAGCCTATTGAGCCTAATATACTCAATTTCATGTGCACAGAATCATGTTACCAGTTGATTTTACAGTGTATTTACAGAGAGGAAATATTTTACACCAATTTAGACTGCTGAACTGTTCCAAATTTGATCTCATCTAGTTATTTTCATATTTTGTTGAGGCTCCCAAGTGTCTCGGTTTCTAACCATCTTCCAAGAGGGAAGGGGGCTGAGAGAGACAGGGAAACAGATAGAGGTGAGAAAAATGAGTAGGGACAGGAATAGAGAAAAAGACAGAAACAAACATTTCTCCAGAATGGTTTGCGTCTGCTCTCAATTTAGGATGCTCTCTTCAAGGCATTTAATTGTAGGTCTTTTTATGACTTTGGGGCCTGAACTCCAAGCAAACAACACAGAACCACATCTGAATCCGGACTCCACCCCAACTGCATATAGATAGGATGCCATACATAGTCATGTTATACTTTCCGTTTTTATCTGCGTGATTTTTCTATGGGAATGAAAGATGAATGTGATACATGCATTCTGTAAATACAATGCAAGTGACATTATTCTAAGGACAGAGAAAGAGATAGAGAGAGATGGACTTACATACTAACTTCCTGCACTCTTTGTCTCACACAGTTAGTCACTCACTTAAAAATGTGTATGTAGCATCTGTGAAATCATCAATGGATTTCTGGAGGAACGGTTTGCAGTGTGAAAGACCGAGACTTCGTTCAGTCAAGAAAATTTGCTCCCAAATATATACTCTTTAAGCCCACATATCCTTTCAAAGTTTTCATAATCACCACCATGACAGCCACACATTAGAAAAGATTAAAATAGCAATTGAGAACATAACGTCTTGTAGGAAAAAAAATGTGAGGAGCCCCAGTTTCTGACATTTCCTCATTAGCTTTAGCATTTGACTGCAACGGTTGACTTTTGGAAATTGCTCAAAAAACACAATCCGCTATTTTCACTTAAAACTGAAAAACAAGTATTTTTTACTCAGAAATTAAATCCTGTCAGCACTTCCTAAAGTAAGTGGTTGAGAACACTGACAGCTCATTAATCTGCCACATCTTACCCCTGAGAAGGAAAATAAAGGGGGGTAAAAAGTATGATGTGACTGACCATAAATAAGTGCATCTGCTTAGGAATCAGTGCAGTTACATCAACATTATTGTAATATATAAACCTCTTCATAACATATACCAGGATAAGAGAAAGGAGAAAAGGAATCCAAATGAAGGGAGCATTCCAAAGATTCCTGACCCTCCTATTCCCATCATCCAGCTGCAGATTAATCCATATTGACGGGCTGCTTAAATATTAAATGCTTATGGGTCACTACACTTTTTTCATGGCCAAGAAGCTCATCTCTCACTGTCTGCACAAGGATGTCAATAGGAAAAGGGAGAGATAACTGGATTGTTTTCTCCTTTAATCACCCTCAGGACCCAGGGTGAAGTTCAAGTGTTTGAGGGCTAGAATAACAAACAGTTTGTACAATGCATAGCTTAAAACAGTGCTGGCACTTTGTCATTTGCAGCGACGTGGGAAATTCAAATTAACTTAATCGTAAAAACACCTTATTTACGGATCATGGAAACAGGGCATCACAGAGAGCATCTGCTGCTAATCCTATGAAGTATGAACTGCATACACTGACGGATAAAGCTACTCATGCCTTGAGAAAAAAAACAGTGAATTAAATGGTTTCCACGACAAGGTGACACAGGGCCAGCCAGATACAACAGTCCATAGCAGTAGTATTCTCCTTCTGACACAGTATTTTCTTCTTGGTTTCTTCATTGTTATCAGCTGACTACCGTTTCAGATACACAGTATAAACAGACTTTTTCTGTTACATATTTAGCTTTTGTCCTTTACAATCCACAAGCCACACACCTGGAGAATGGGCCAAAGTGAACATCATGCTATAAGCAACGCCATGTCAGCTCCAACACTTAAATTATCACCTAATCGACCAACCGAGGACAACAAGGCAACTTCTCATTCAATCTCAAGAGTGAAAGGAAGGTTATGAAGTGCTAGAGACAGAGGCTTGGGAATAGGTGGTGATTCTTTACAGAGAAAGCTTCACTACAAGCTTCTTCAGTTCATTATTTTCAATAATTCACACAAACGTTGTATAGTAGGGGACACAAGTAGTGATGAATTTACGTCATAATACCAAACTCTCCAACTGCTCTCATTTCATCTCTCAATTATAAGCAATGTTTATAAAATGACTTTAAACAACTCAACGGCCAATAACAGCCACAAGATTACATTAAGATTGATTAGAAAACTCACCAAAATGACTCATCGTTCATGTCATATGAGATAATCGGGGAAATGGGGACATTTTTATTTTTATCCATGTGTGATCAGATTGAATGTGCCTTGGGATTTTATTGCATTAAAAACAATAGGACTGGATTTGAGAGTTATTTTAGATTATATAGTCTAAAACATGTTCATCATGATTTGTAAAAATGAACTACCGTCTCCAAGATGCAAAACCAGAGAATTTAAGACATAAAACTGAGATGTCTGATCTGGTGCTATTTCAGAGATAAAGAAGAATGAATATAATATAAGACGTGTTTACTTGTGTGATAATCAGGTACAAGCTGTTATCCTTTAATCATTTAATCGTATTAAATAAATAACAGTAGAGAAAGCCGATGAGTCAATATCAGGAAGGTGCTTGAAATATTCATCAGAATCACTTTATAAAAATCCAATGTCTATAAAGGAAATGAAAAATGTAATACATAAGAATAAAAATGCCCCCTTGCTCAGTTCCATACATTCAGGGGTTTTGCTGCTACAGCTCTACTTGGTCCGGTATGAACAGTATCATATGGGGGCTGAAATTACTGAGTCATTTGACTGACATGAAGACTCTTCTCTACAAGTGCTACTGTTGAACTATAGCATTTCCTACCACGTTAAGTGTCACTTGCAGTATGGCCTCAGTGGCCAAATGCTCAGCAAAAGTTACACGGGTGGATTGTTGCCACTTTCAAAGGTTCATGTCTTCACTCTGTGATCTAGGGTTCTGGGAGGGCTTTTAAAAGCAACATATGTCTATTATTAAATTGAGACGTATTTGTCTTTTATGTTGAAAAGCACTGGCAGTATGATGCTATACCCATAGCTCTTCTGTTCAGCTCCTCTGATAGTCACACACCCCCTGCATGTAAACACAAACCTTTGAACCTTTGCAGGAGGAGAAGTGAGACCACATGACTCACATGCATTCATTAGTTAGCTTGCAGACCAAAAATAGAAAGTTGTGATGCTGTCGAGAAGCAGCTCTAAGTATAGAGCAGAGTTTAGTGGCAGCCAAATGCTGTCATTGGACCATACAAGTTTCACCAATATGATAAATGCATTATCATGTGGGTAGTGAAACACAACACATTAATGCACTTTAAAATGCACATTATGTAGGTGGTTGTAAATACACACACACACACACACACACACACACACACACACACACACACACACAAAACATGTAAAACATTTAAAAGTCAAAAGTGTGGCCTTGCATCACTGTTGCTGTGTGACTTTGTCCACTGTCTAATGTTAAATCATTCAGGCTTGCCTTGTAAAACATAAAATACTTACAAGGTCCAGGAGACAGGATCTGGATGGACATGTCTTCAGCTTGTGTCGGTTCCCTCCGCACTCAAACCAGTCATCTGACCAATAAAGCAAGCAGCATGACAGCACAGGAGGGTTTCCATCTATATATGAGCTTCCAAAGCATTAGATATGGTACAACCTCCCCCTCTAAGAAAAATACTTGCAGGTTTTAAGAATCAAAGCCTTTACGCCCTGCGTTCTTCTCCATTATCAACACTGCAAGTATACACCTTCTTTAGGTGTCACCTTTTGTCAATGGCACAATTTCCACTGCAACATAGAACCACAGGGTGTTAATCAATCCTATTTGTAAGAAGAAAATCAGTATTAGTTCCACTCCATGTGCGTAAATATCTAATGCCTGCCTGTGGTGTCACTGCAACAGTCAAAATGCCACACTGCAGCTATGGATCAAACATTTATCTATAGTATTTTAGCATGAAAAGTATCCGAATTATTACTGCATTTGCAGAGATATGACAATCCTATCACACAATCCCAAAATCATGCACTATTTCATCTTCTGAATGAATGAATGTAAATCAATCCAGTAAAATTTCTTTAGAATGAATTAGCATCACTCCTGACAACCCTCCTCACAACCATCAAAAACAGCGAATGCATCCATCAAAAAGGATGGAGATAGCATTATGGTGATATTCCTCTGTCCCTGGAGCAGCCAAGCATCTTTTATATCCCTCGAGTAAAGGAGCGGCCAGCACGCACCCTTCATGCTTAGCCCCTCCCCCGTTGGCAATCTCTAGCAAGCTATTGGCTGGTGTAAGGGGGAGAGGTTGGTGGCGATTGGAAAGGTGATGGAGCAGAACCTCGCTTTCCTATGCATCAGTGCTCTCCAGGAAAAGACCAGGGTCGGACAGATAGAAAGAGAGAGAGAGGACAAAGATGATGATGTGGGAAATAGGAATGATATGATGGTTGGAGGGGGAGGGAGGTAAATGACGAAGAGAGGGGGGAGAGACTGAGGTACGGAGGAGAGGATACAAGACAAAAAGAGGGAGGTTGAAAATTAGATACAATGCGCTGCTCACATATATTTTTTCCAAACGCTGTCCATGTACAACATCCATAAGATATTTCACTTTCATTACTAATATTAACATCAAGTCTTGCAGAGAGAATGAGAGTGATGAAAAGTACGGTGAATCTGTTGTCGACAGTGCAGAGGAACACACTGTCTTGACTTGAGGGAAAACGCAGTTTGCAACAGATGGAGGCATACAGCATGGTGGTGTATTTATGTATTTAATGTGTGTGTTTGTATATGGAGGGCCGGGTTCAGCTATGCATGCTGATGAGGTAAACCTGTGTTGGTGCTTGGTTGGTGCTGATATATCACTGAAGATGTTTGACTTTGAAAGTGTGTATAACGTGTCTATCCACCTGAAGGCTTATCCTAGATCATTTGTCACTTGTTATTTATTTTGCAATGTGTAGTGTAGACTGTGAAAACAATTATAATATTTCCACCTTGCCCAGTGGATGCCTTCTTTTACATTTTGACATTCTTTCATCAGCTATTAAAGACACTGCAGAGATAAATGATTACATGAATTGTGAAATTTGGGGCTTTGAGTCAAAGCTTATTAAATGGTCAGGAAACCCATTTCACATTACATTTTAATCAGTATAATTCTAATCAGAAAATTCTGATTACATGACATTAAATGATTCAGTAATTAACAACTCCAATAAAATAATTAAAGCTGTGTCCAAAGACCCTTATTCAGTGATATAACATCAATTCAACAATGTGCATGTTCTTAATAAGTAAATTGATCAATATGATCAAAAAGCTCCAGTTAAATGAACTGATGTGTTGTTTGGACAAAGAAAGTTTTCAGATTTCTTTCCACCAACCTTTTTGGATTTGATTGTCTTGTAATTTGCAGCCACAGGAGATATTACTTGGCTAAACAGATATCATTATGTTGATATCCTGTGACAGGAGGATGCAAGCTGTGCTCTTTCTAAAACCAACACAGCCAGTGTTCCACAGCATGATCCAATTAAGGACGTCTGCACGAACACACACAAACATACATAGACACAAAGAGGCACACGGCGAGGTCAGGATGCACACATCCATGTGCACATCTGAATGAAGTGCATGCACAGAGACACACAAACATGACACAAACATGCTCGGTACAGAGTCCTGTCTCTGTGTAAGACACCACAGGGAGTCAAACTGGCTTTCCTCTCTTTCATCCCATCTCCTCTGTGTGTGTGTGTGTGTGTGTGACTGTGTGTGTGTGTGTGCGTGTGTGTGTGTGTGCGTGCAAGATTTCCAAAATTGCTGCTGTCATGAAGAATTTCGACTTTTAAATCCTTTGAAACAAATAACATGCCACGTTGCAATTAAATTATAAATGAAATAAAAGAAAATCAAAACAAGGTCATTTTAAAGTGCCCATATTATGAAAAAAACACTTTTTCTGGGATTTGGGGTGTTCTTTTGTGTCTCTGGTGCTTCCACACACAAAAAAATCCATCCATGCTGTTTTGAGTGAGATACGGTTTCTGAATGTGTCCTGCCTTCAGTCTCCTAGTGAGCTGTTCAAAATCGGCTGTGACATCACAGTCCGAAATGAGCTGGCTAACCACAACCGTTAGCTCGTAGCGTTAGCGTTAGCATGCTAACGCTAATGCTAACGCTAGCATGCTACGTCGTTCTCAATAGCAAAGCACTGCTACAACACACACAAGTTCCCCATAATCTACAAAAGAACTACTTACATGTGCGCCCTCATTTAGAAGTCTCCCAGCTAATCCTGCCTTGTAACTGACCAAAGTTGGAGAAACAGGCTTTCTTTTCTCTCTAGAGTCTCTAGAGTTAGCTAGCTGACATGATCTACATCTGAGCTACTGCGCATGTGCGAGTGCAATCAAAGATAGTACAGAAGAAGAAGATGAAAAGAGGTCTCACTCTGTAGCTAAAACAGAAACCAGGTGAAAAGAGGATCTGCAGCAGTGAGAGAGAGCTGTGCAGTACAACAACAATATGGTGTTTTTTGAAAATTAAACCATGTAAACCTATTCTGGTACAACCTTAAAATACAGTTATGAACCTGAAAATGAGCATAATATGGGCGCTTTAAAAGGCTGTCATGTATTTGGACATTACAGTGGATACTTTACAATGTCCCTTTTCCATAGTAGTAAATACATAATGAAGTCCCAGGGTTTACATGCCATGCTAAACCATGCCGTAACTTGTCTGTTGTAAGACCTGGTGTCAACCTCAGACTACTATGCAAACCCCAGTGCCACAGTACAAGCTTCACTGAGAGTTATATCAGTCGTAAACTGTGATCACACACTGTTTTGTAGACACAAGGTGGATGGTCAGAGCTTGTATATAATATACACCTTCATGCATGCAAATTAGGTGACAGCACCTCACCTAACCGGCTTTTCAGCAAGCCAAGTTCAAAAGTATTTCAGTCAACCTCTTGGTTAAGCTGTGATATTACTGAACACGCACCTCAGGTGCTATACAGGAAAGGATATGGAACCGTAACTTACATTATAGCTAAATACTTTATATGGTTCAACTTATGTAATTGCCTACCATCTTTTGAAATATATAAAAGGACAGAGAAAGAGAGAGCAACTGAGCGAGAGAAAAAAAAATGGTGCAAGAGAGAAAAGAGCGAAAGAGAGAGTGAGTAAACAAAATACACTTGAACGCACACACCACCACATCTACAAATACACCATATTGAGTTTGGTCTTCCCCACCCTGGCCTCTGCAGGGGAGAATAAAAAAAAACAAAAATCCAATGAACTCCAGAGAAAACCACTGCCTCCGCTAGTTAGAAATGTGTGTTTGTGTGTGTGTGTGTGTGTGTGTGTGTGTGTGTGTGTGTGTGTGTGTGTGTGTGTGTGTGTGTGTGTGTGTGAGTGAGTATGCCTGCCTGCTTGTTTCCCCACAGTGCACATGGTTAGCATTCAAAGCCCAATTCAATAGGAACCACACAGAAAGCTCAGTATGGGTAGAAGATGAGAGACTGAGTTCACAGCTGAAATAAACTGAACAGAAACATATGGAGGAGAGGGCTCCCCATCTCTCTCTTTTCATGTTCAAATATACATTATTTTTAGCCAGCAAGACAAGGACTGCAAATCGTTCTCATCTAATTCACCATACTAAGCATGCTAAACATTATCAGTGCAGCAAGAGATCAGAATCATCCTGACTGAACATGCAGTTGGCTACTGTTGCAGATTATCTTGGACTGAGGGCCATATCTGGGGAACAGTCCAACTATTTACTCTAAGCACGCTTAGTCTGTAAATCCATTTGCAGGCAACAGTGTTTTTGGGACACTTGTGATTTTGTGGTTAAGTGTCTTCTACAAAACCCATCCAGACTATCAAACATGTGTATTGAATAAAATGTGTGTGAGCCAGTCTTATGTATGTCCATAGCTAATGCAGCTCTAGTGTTGGTAATGTAAATTAGTGCACCTTCAGAGTTCTGATAACCCATTAGTACAAGTACAATGATGATGTTGGCAGAAACGCACAGACATAACTCGGCACTTAAGTAAGGCCTACAGGCTTCCAATTCTGTGAATGAATTCTATTTGCACTTTCACCAAACATCATAAACCTACATCATTAGTTTGGGACCACTGATCGTAATGATTCACTGCTTTTTCCTTGTTTTAGTCTTATGGGAAAGGCTGCACATCAAGACTTGTTGATGTTATATCAGAAATGGCTGTGTGTATTGTCTTTATTCTGGGCAAGTTATCTAGTACTGCCTACTGTAGCTTTGTTTTGGCCAAAGATTTGAGTCTGTCTAAATTATTGCTCAGCCTATATTAGGCTGCAAGTAACCATAGAAACAATGATGAGGATTTAAACTATGTTAATGGTAAAACTACCTGATTTGACTTGGTTAGAAAATTCCAATCCGCCAACTCGCTGGCATTCTCGCTTCAGCCTTTATTTTCTATATTGGGATACCTTGTCATACGTTTTGCTAACTCATCAACCCACACAGACAAGGCGATCTCTCTATATACATGTAGCTTTGAGTTCCCACCAGTATACAGTCATGAACAAAACAAGTCTCAGCCCTGAAAATGTTTCTCAAAACATGTTAGCCAAACAAGCCAAGTTTAGATTAAAAAACAGGAAATACCCAGTTGAGGTTATGTCAAATCCTTTGAAAGGAAGCAACAACAAATCTAAAACCAGCACATTTCATAGAGGCAAGACCAAACATTACAACAGCATAGATGAGCAGCACATTTAGCTATTGTAGAAAAAGGAAAAGAAAACTCTAAAAATGCATACACATGGTTGGGAGGAGCCAAACAAACAATAATACTTTCCCACTTAGGGATCAAAATAGCCAGAAAATCAGTGTATTTATTTGAATGTTTGGTCAGCCTTGCTGAGGGGGTACACTCATCCACTACACACACACACACACACACACACACACACACACACACACACACACACACACACACACACACACACACACACACACACACACACACACACACACACACACACACACACACACACACATCCTTCATTCACACAAGAACAAATAATAAATGTTCTGTTTTGGCCTATAGCACACTTTGTGTTTAAAATGTGCCAGATCAGCTAATAAGTGAAAGATTCATTAGTCTTCTTCTTTTCCCCAGAGGACTTGCACACCTGCAATTTCACGTTACAGTACAACAGAATATTTTAGAGAATTTGCTAAATTGACATTTAATTCAAAGGCAAGTTAATTTTGTAGAGGATCTGAAAATGAACAATGAGCAGGAAAAAATCGGGTCAGAAATCAGCCAGAAATGGCCAGTACAACCTGATTACTCTGATTTACAGTGAGCTGCTCGTGAATTTCTATTCCGATTTCAACAAAAATATACAAAGACACACCACTGCAGCCTTCATTTTTGTGAGTCAGCCTCAGGGATGAACTTCAAGGGTTTTTGGGCAAAAGGCCTGTGCACAGGATTTGGCTGGCATATCCAAATCATTTCCCATTGACACCCATTCAAATTCTGGCAAGTAGGAATAATAGATCAAGCTGTCAATTTAAAAACAGCCTGTAAAATGTTCATCCCTGAATGACCCAATTGGAAAACATCAGGTCAAAACAGTGTCGAACACATAGGGCTCACAGAGGGAAATAGAACCCAATGATGTTCGAGCGATCACAACAATTGATGTATGATTGATGTGTCCCATCCATTACTGACACTCTCCTCTTGCTTCACACTTACGTGGCATGCACAAAAAATCTTTGAAGTTGTTTTTTTGTGTTCATTTTTGCTATTACAACTCAAACATACTTTCTGCCACTGTATGACAACTTTCCTGGCACATATTACACCAAGTCTGTTTAATTTAAATCAGACTTTCTATGGAAAAGCACCAAACAGGCCCACATTCATTTGTGCATACCCTTATAAGGGTCACTTGACTTTCCTGTTTATAACCCCAAAAAGAGAGTGACTTGGTATATTTTTAGTATGTAGGTCCTGGGGGTATTAGGGATGTGACCCACAAGGTCATGGTTGCTAGCTGATGCCACAGACAGGCTTGAGTCTAATGGGATTCTAGGCAGAAGAGCTTTGATGGAACACACCATTTTACTTAAAGAGGGCATGGTACATGGTGTTCTTGGTGTATCAGCTCCGTATCCCTCTTACACACAGAGTGGCGGAGTGGCAATCGGGAGAGTCGGGACTTTTCCCATTGGGCCAGTAGTGTTTCGAGGCCGTGAGGGCCGGTCTGATAATAGTTAGACATTGCAAGCAACAACGCTGCCCGCTGGTCAAACTGTGCAGACTCTGCTCAACCCTTACGGTGGGCCGCAGCAGCCTCTTATTTCAATACAAACACAGGCTAATCAGAAAGCACTAACGGTCACAACCATGTCTAGGATTTTCAGAAATATAGGGGCATCAGTGAGCGGCCCCTCCCCAAATGGCATCGCCCTGGTCGGCCTATGGCGTAAAGCCATCGGACACCTTTTTTTTTTGTTGTCACGTTGGGAAGTCTACGTTAACAGACAGTGTGTGAGTCTGATGATGGAAAGCCAAAAAGAAAAGGGAAAGGTGGCGCTGAGAGGAAAAAAAGGGATTGTGTTGCTGTGCTGTGTGCTGTTCATTCATTCACCATCCGAACATTCATTCCCATACCTTGGTTCCCACTTTCGGCTTGAATTCTATTTTGATATTTGACAAATAAGAATAAGTGTAATCTTTTTCCTAATCACTGACTGGCAAGACACATATATAGGGATGTTTAGCATGGAGCAATGTGCATTCTGCTTCGAAAGGAGATTCCTAATTGGTTACCCATGACTGTGTGACAATCAGACCTACCTGAGGTTTGACCTGGGCCATCCAGTTTGGATTCACATTTTGGAAGAGAGCAATCTAAAAAGAGACAGGGAGAAAAAAAAGAGGAAGTTTAATGAAGGAAATAAAGGGAAAGGACTGTCTTGTGACCTACTGAAGCAGTACCACAACCTTCACCATGTTTTAGTGTCAGAAGTTAGAGCTTTGTGATTAACAGGGTACAAATGAGAGAGTAAGCAATTGTGGAGCAGCTCTTTGATCTGAGTATCTGGATAGTCCCTCCCTGAGATTAAACACCATTAAACATGCTGCACGTAGATGCATGTGCACACACACATACTGTAAATGTGCACTCACATGCATGTAATGCATGCTTTAGCTGAACATGAGCTGGTAAAGACATACTGTGCACTTAAAATGTTAAATTATCGAGACTATAGATCTGTATGCTCTCACACACATACAGATTTATGCATGACTCTTACCACACCAGCTGATAAGCGAATTAATCATTTAAAGATACCAAGTAGAGTACATATCTGTATCTCTAATGCCTGAGGAATCATATTCAGGGAGATGAAATGTTAAGAATATTCAACCAGACCTGGAAAAAATCAGAGATGTGTGTCTGGTGCTTGGTAGTCTAAGCTTGTAACATTAGAGGCAAAATTGGGTCCTGTCTGGCTGCAGTGCTTGAATCATGGGCGTCAGTTTTGGCATCACGATCAATTCAGAATTGATTAATTAATAACGACTGGCTCATTGTGGACCGCCTGCTAATCCAATAAATTATACATAAATAAATAAGGCAAAATGGCCATGTTTCTTTTATTTTTTCTTGAAAAAGAGACGTGGGAAGTGTTCTGTGCTGATCACATTGACCCTGAAAATAAATAAAAGTTATATCCTGAATAAAAGGACGCAATGAAATTTAGATACGTACTGACATGCATCTTGTATCTGACAAACTTTGTTTCTGGGTCAGTCAACAGTCGGACACTACAGTGGCACGAGATAACAGAGAGGAGAGGCGGGGAATGAGGAACGGGGCAGCTTAGCTCTTCTTTGCTCTGACTTCCTCTGGCTGCCTTTCTGAAAGGAGCAGCCTGGCATATGCTGCTGCCTAACAAGGATTACAGTAAGCACCTGGTCACACACTATATGCTTCATTTTATACAGGGTAGAATGGATAAAGTGTTTGGTCCAGTGAATAGTGCTTATCCTCTAACATAATTGTTGAGGCCTTATGCGTTCAGCATCTTTTTCTTGATTGCAAGGTGTGTTCGAAACTTAGAAAAAGTGTGTGAAAGAAGTTACACATTTAACTCTAGTGAATGTTCAGATACTCTCTAACACTATTGTCAGTGTTAAACCATCTTTATGATGTATAGTGACTAGATATTGTCTGGAGAAATCATGGCCATCTTATGCTGCCAGGCAGGGATTAGGTGGCAACATGCTCATATGGACAGAAGGAGTCTGTGAAGGAGAGACGGTAGAAGTAATCTTCTACCAAATAGGGTGACAGAAACCGTGTGACCGCAGGTCAAAAACAAGTGACGGAGCTTTCACTTGATCAAGATCAAGCTGTGAAAAAATGTTTGAAAGGGAACATATACTAAGCATTCTCTAAAAATCTTCTCATCTGAGCTGCATCTACACCTTGTGAGGATAACAAACAGATCAGATTTCTATTTTATTTCAACAGTACAGTTTCAATACAGGGTCAACAAGAAGAATCTAATGTTCAGAGGTGGAAACAGTGGAATGCCCCTTTAGAGAGGATGATTTGGAAGGCTGTTGAAACAAGTTTTTATAACGAAGGAAAAATCAGTAAGGGCCTCTTTCTTCAAAGTAAAGTGGAACTGTGCTCTTTGTTTCACAGGTTTATCTATCAGTAATGAAGTGCGAAATATCAAATTCACTTTATTTTCTTTGATGTGCAAATATTTAGTGTTTCATTGGCAACAAGTTGTAGCCAGAGCTATGTGTGTGAATGCTAAACCAACAAAATAAACAACATTTAGCGATGACAGTACAAGACAGGACAGTTCAACACAATTGGCAGTATTTCTTCTGCAAGCCAATACAGTAGGATGGGATGTGAAGTTTAATCCTTAACCTATTTTATCTGAGGCCAGAGAGGCAAAGCGTCAGTTTAGCCCTCCTAAGCCAGAAGAGCACTGGGTTGGCACTGTTCATGCGACAGGGATCAGAGCCTACTGCTGTCTTCAAAGCAAGAGGGAAAGATATAGAGTGTGGTTTTGTGGGTGTGTGTGTGTGTGTGTGTGTGTGTGTGTGTGTGTGTGTGTGTGTGTGTGTGTGTGTGTGTGTGTGTGTGTGTGTGTGTGTTTATGAGAGAAAGAGAGACTACACAGTTCCTGTTGGACAGACTGAGCACAGCTGTTGACAGAAGACAAGCAGTCTTAGGCAGCACACAAGCTCACACATGTATGTAAACATACACTGCAGGCTGTGCTTTGATTTTACCAAAGCTGAGTCCATGTTCTGCTTTGTTAATTATTTTATTTTTTTCATACTGACTGAAGTAAGGCCTTGGCTTGCAGAGAAGTGCAGTAAAGTGCATGGGTCTGGTATCTGAAGTTGCAAGGATGCGGCTAGAGGTGTGAAAGTGTGCTATTTTGTGTGAGAGAACATAAATTATTGAAAGTTATTGCTACACTATCAACCTCATATAACATACATACATAGCATAATACCCTAAAACTAAAGAAAAAGCCCATTATTTTTCACTCTACACAATGACAGAAAACTGGCTCACTCTTTAACCGACTTTATAAATGAAAGATGTACACACTTGCCGACACTTAACTCACTGACACTGCACCTCTCTCTTAAGAGGAAGTTCTTAAAAACTGTGTGTCTCAGAACTCAAGGGGGGGCATGGCCTCATGAGTCTGTGGCTGCTTTTTCAAAGTGCTTTTTTCAAAGGAGGCACAAAGCATTGTGGGAGGCTTGTGACTTCAGATACCAGATCCAGATGCTTCCTTGGTTTAAGCTTTAGGGAAAGGAAGAGGAGATAGGGGAGGAACTGTGAAAGACAGGGAGGATTCAAACATCTGCTAAAGGGTCAAAAGAGGGGAGAAAGATCAAGGAAGGAAGAATTAGGAATGTGGTGGAATCCTGGCAAACATTTTGTCAATTAATATATGTTTATACAGTGGTTTCCACCAATGCTAAAATGCTTTTTCAATGCTTTTGGTTCCAAAAGATGACATAACACTGTGAAAATGCTTTGCTTTTTTTGGGACAATGCACTCTCCTTTTAAGATCTATGCTAAAGCGTTGCGGCCAAACACCCTAAACTTTATGTTGTTGTTTTGTTAAGGTGGCACACACCTCTTTGGTAGTCTGTAAAAAAAAAAAAATCTCATTTACTTAATTTACAAGCAAAGGAAGGCATGCATTGTGGTGAGAATCACATACACAAGACCAGATATTACAGAACAAGATCATTATTTGAATATATGACAACCCTGAGAGGCTAGGTATGAGGTAATGATGGAAGGCTGTGTGGGAGAGGAGTGGAGGAGGCGATGAAAGGAATGAAAAAGGATAAAATGAGAGGAAGTCTGCAGTTGATTGACAATAGGTTTCTCTCTTATCAGATGGGGGATTTGCAGGAGACACACAGACCAGCCCACAGCCTATTTTTATGACCCGCAATCCTCCTATGCCTCCATCCCTCGTTCATTCAATCCATTCCTCCATCCCCCTCTTCCTTGCTTCCAGAGCTCCGGGCGACATGGGTGGGATGTAGTGATTTATACCTCTGTGCATGTGTGTGCGTCGTGTGTGTGAAGTAATGAGGCTGTCCCACAGGATACATTTCCCATCCTACTAACACATTACCAACCTATTGGAATTCCTGATTAACGACATAAGGCTACCAGCCAACATCTTTCAGGTATATCATGTGTTATCAACTGATCCCAACCATGATGGCTGGAAATTAATTATCTTTATCAACAGTGTTCATTTTACTACTTTGGTTAGTTTTAGGTGATATAGTTAAGGGCCATAAATAATTGTATGTTCATCACTTTACATAATGGGAAAGATCTCTTTAATCATAGGCACAATGTAGCAGAATGTAACATAAATCTAATAAGGTAGGATCATTGCTCTGTATAGTTTTCACTGAGGTCCTCAACAGTAGCTCCTGACTGGTCTCAAGTATATCTTGAGATTGAGTTCAAACTGTCCAGAAAATGAATGACAAGCTAAAATATTTGACCAGCTTCATTAGAGTTCAAACTAACTGGAACGTATCTGCACATTGTCTCTGTGTTAAAGAAAAGAGAACCCAAAGTCTTTGTGTCTTCAAAGTGACCCCTGGTATTGATGTACATGGCATTTTACAACAATCAATAATTTGGTGAGATGCAGGGGGGTTACATGTCCGTAAAATGTATTACGACTCTCTCGAAAAGGTCGAGAGTGAGATCGATCAGCCCAATCCGGCCGTAAAATAGGTAATTGCCTTACCGTGCTACCTTCTTGATTGGCTTCTTCATAAAACTCTCTAATAAACACTAAGAGAGGAACGAGCTATAACAAGCATCCCAACATCTGGTCCTTATTGGGAGCATACAGTATGCTTTTTATATAAACTCAAGAGAGGAGGAGAAAACTGCCTCTTCTCACTCACATACAGAACACTGGCCTGGAATCACTCATTTTTGGTATGCTGCGAACTGCTTATTAGCCATGTGGCCATTTGTATTTTATGATTTTAAGACCAATGATTTTCATGATGTTGGTCTTTTTTGTGAGAGAAGTTCAGGCACATACACACCACATCTCTGATTTTTTTTTATTTGAACAGTTAACTGGTTAACTTTGTTTTTGCTGATTGAGTTATGTGGTCTGTTTCAGGTGAGATTGAACCTAGACATTTTATATATACATTATTTATGAAAGGAAAACATTTTACTGTGCGGTGCAAGAGATCACAGCTACGACAAATTACAGTATGCAAAAGTCCTTTTTGCTTATTTTGTGCCCATGTATTTTGCAGCAAGCCAAGGAGGGGTATAACATGCAGCAAGGGTCCCAAGGCAGGAATCAAACCCGTGATGTTGCATTGAACCTCTCGGCTACCAAGGCATTCCTGCCTGCAAGCACTCTTATTTCGAAGGCAAACCAGTTGCCGCAAATGAGTATCATGATGACATCTAGTTATTTTACTTGGGATTTGCAGAGATTTGGAACCATTTGATTTAGAGTAACTTATCACATATACAATACAAATAATGCCATTATTTTTATTTTGTTATTTTGTTTACTTTGTGTCAATTTGACACATACTGTACTGATGTATTGGATTGTTGAAGTACTACCATGCTGATCACAAACGAATATGCTTCCAATCCTGCTGGTGAACTGAACTACTGACAAATAGAATAAAAAAAAGGTTTGGCCAAGAAGCCAAACAACTTATCAGCCTGATGATCGTAATGGCACTTTCAGTTTAGCCAGTTTTTGCCAATGCAGATATTGCTATGCAGGAGTTTATTATTGTGTACTGCATCTGTCATATAATAAACATGCATGTTGTAAATATGTTTTACAATAACTATATAGATTTATGTCTTTCAAGCTTGTCCTCCGTTTCTCCATGAGTTGAATAAGTGAGATAGCCGACTGTGCATGCGGGCCCAGGGGATTCAGCAGTGCAGGCAATGCCAATCTAAGCTTATAGTCTTTAACTCTGACCAACTGCCAATTAGGCTGCCCCTGGATGCAACTGAACGGTTTCAGCCTCATGAAGAGCAGAGTAGCCTACATTTTGAAGGGTGTGCTCCACCCAAGCCTCAGCTCTATAATTTGATGAGTGAAGGCTTGTTTGTCCCTTTAAGTATGTCATGTCCTCCTTTTCTGAATCTCGCTTTCTTTTCCCTCTATTTTATGTTTTTATTTGCTTTCTTGACCTTACTTCTCCGTCTTTACTCCTGTCTGTGTCCCTTCTCAGTACACATGCGTCTTTGCTTTCCCATTCACCCCTCTCTCTCTCTTTATCAGTATTGTCCATCGTACATTATACTCTGAAGATGCATACTGCATGGCCTGTTGAAGTCTTCTTCCTCATCTACATGCTTATGTAAGGTTTTTGCTTAAGTATGCAAGACAACATTAGGTCATTATGCTTTGATTGACTATGACTGTGCTTGAATAAAATGAAGACTCACTGTTCAGTGATTTGGCTCTCATTACAGCCTGCACTGGCATAGGTCAGTGGGTTCACTTTGGGCACAGAGAGAACTGCCTCACTGCGTTGTCAATACTGACACTGCCATTGCTGATGCTAATGTCTTGTTTCCTCAATGCAAGATGCACTGGACAACACGCTGATGAATAAAGCATGCATAAAGAAGTGCAACAAACATTATTGGTGTTTATTTAGTTGTTTGTTTTTGCTTTAATTTGCTGTGAGTCTAAATTGAGCCTGCGCTTTGAGGCCAGCTACAAAGTATTTTTTTTTTTTAAAAGCATAGGGGTTTTACAACCTGTCTGTGCATTCAAGTCTTTCATAATTATTCTCAGTAGAACTACAATGACAAAGCAGAGGTAATTACTTACGCTCCTGCCTATCAATTATTCTCCTGGTATAAAAAAAATCTATTATTTAACACTGCTGACTGCAAATACACTCATACATGTACAGATGAAAGCATGTCTGCATTAATAATGAGTAGACTAGAAGCCAGTTACATACAGTAATGTATGAAACTGGCTTCCAGCTGCACAGTTTACTTCAACAGTAGATATTTGCAACAAACCTAAACCCCATCCTCCATGACAAATGACCACTGTCTTATGATCAGTGTAGTTATGACTGCGGATACGGCTCTTACGCAAGTTGTTTAGACAGTTATTTAATCTTATTCCAGCATGCAGTACATCTGGCTGCTTTTATGTCAATTGAGTTTCACAGTGCAGTTTGGTACAATAATGATATTGCACAGGTCCTGTAACTTCATTACACATTACTCAAGAGACCATCTATGAATTAATACCTTTTAAAAATATACTATTGTGCAAATGTTATTTTTGGTTTTGCCAAGAAGGCTTTCTTCATAATGCTCCTAAATATTTAACAATATAGCCATTTAAAGATGTAATGCATCACTTGAGTGTCACCAGTGACTACAGGATTTTAGTTCACATGGAGCTAACGGCTGCCAGGGATGAAGCTAAGTAATAGACAGTAGCTCTGCAGTGCAAAAGTTGACTCCACATTAAGGTATGCTGAACCATCATATACTGCAGTAACATGCATAACAGTCGCACAGCATTTTCCCAACATGCTTTTCAATCTACAATACGCTAGAGGCTTTGGGAAAGTTGAAGGCCAATTATCAATAACAATGGCTGGATCTGGTGTTGGTGGCCCTGCATAGTGATCCAGGGTACCATAGGGTAGACTTTTGATGACAGCATAGGAATGACATGGGAAAGAGGTCCTACAGGGGACAGACACAGATCAGAATATAATTCTATTTATTGGTAATGCATGCATTGCACACTCTAAAAAAAAACTATGCACATTAATGTATTGATATCTAGAGGGGGTATTACAGTGGCCCTGAGAGCTTAAGAAGATGAAGATGTTTTCCAAATGCTGCACGTGTTGTCAAATTGTTAAATATGTTTCTTCATTTGCCTGTGTCTGTCTTTTTGCATGTTTTCTTAATATGCAGTGTGTTGTGCTCTCTGGGCCAGAGGAGAAAATGCATGTGGATGTTTAGAATAACATGGAGAGGGCTATCCTCATAGCCTGGGTAAACCCTGACGAACTTCCGGCAAATTTGAGATTTGCTCTGCAAGTCAGTCTGGCGAAGAGCCCATTCAAACCCAATTCCAATGTCCCCAAAATCAAGGCACCAATCACAACCGCTGAGGAGGGCTTTACACCAATCACAACCGTTGAGGAGGGCTTTACGTGACGGCGATAGCACAGCGACAGCGAGCAGCTTTTTGTTTGCATTCAACATGACGGCTACCGAGGCGCAGCGTCACCCGGATCGTTGGTCTGATTGGTTGAAGGACTATCCAATGCGCCCAGAGACATTTGAGCGGCGTCCGTTGGTGACGCCCCTTTGGAAATGAACTGTCAATGAACCTTTCCCAGACCCACTCTCAGTTCAGCTTTTCTTAGACATGAGTAGGGGGAGGCGCCAAGGAAAAAAGGTTGGGAACCACTGACTCAGACATTCCAGAAAGTTCCTCTACTGAAATGTACTCAGTTCATGATTGCTGCCAGTGCTGCTGGAAGATATATTTGACAGCAATATACCACAACTTTCAGACTCATCCTATTACACGTATTGACTGGGTAACTAGGCAAACATCTAGTTATGAGCAACTTGCTTTGATAACAAATTACCCAATATTTCAAGTTGGGAACATGCTGCTAACTTGCGTGGGCTCAGAGCAATCAGCAGTATGTTATTGGGTTGTGATGCCTCACTTTGAATAATGCTTGATTAAAGTCCAAATCCACTATCCAAACAGGAAACAAAGGGGTACTATCATCAACTGTACTCAAAACATAATTAGATATTATGTGTCTAACAGTCTACCGATTATGCTATTTATAAACAACTAAATATAGTTATGAAGAGTGGTATTGTACTTCCATACTGTAAAAGGATTGTTTTACAAACACATTCAAAGCTGGGGTGATATTTGCCTGGACAGCTGAGCATGACGGGACGATAAAGGCAAAAAAATTTTTTTAAAAAAGAGTAGTTTCTGTCTTCAAAATGTTCAAGAAAGCAGTTTAATATTTCTCATCTTTGACCAGTTGCAATAATTTCGGAATTGGACTTTAAGTCACGGAACGAGCAACCTGGGAGAGTGACTCAGCAGCTGAGCTGTGATCCACAGCATCAGTGTGGGACTCAGAGATGGAGCTCCATCTGCTCACTCAAAATAATCAAGCAAAGAGGAACATGAAGTATTTTCAAGGGCCGATAAGAAAATTATTGATCTAGGTAAATAAAATAAAAACAAGTGCAGGATCAAAACTAGGACATTGAAACACTTGGTGCTTTGAAGGAAATATTAATAAACATCCAGTCAGCCAGCTTTGTAGCTACAAAATGACATTTGATTATCCAGCCAGTCAGTAAGTCTCTCACTAAGTCAGCCTCTTAGCAAAGCAGCTCAGACAGCCAGTCAGTCACTTTAGGTCTTGTTCAGTAGAGGAATCTGACATATTCTAGCCTTCACTGACTAACCAGGGCACCAAAGTGCATCCAGATCCCGCGCAAAACAAAACACACTCACACATACACAGAGCCCCAGAAATAAAGTGCTTGGGATCAACTAGGATGAGCAGCTGTGTGCCAAGATTTCAACATGCAACAAGCTGGCAGCAATTAGGGAGCCTTCTGAAGAGGCTACAGGGAGCGGGCTGGCCATTACTACTGGTCCTTCACAGTGAAGCTAAAGGAAAGATTAGGATAAATAGTATACATGTGAACGAATAAATGACATACATATCATGCTATGTTTGGGTAAATTGCAGATATATGTGATTGATAATACTTAAAGTAAAGTATAAATAAATCACAGATAAAATGTTTTTAATGTTAGATTAGGCTAACTTTAGGCTATGAATGATATGTTTCAATTAATTTAATACATTTAATGAAGTGATGGAAAATGTATATAAATTTGCTAAATTAATGAACAAATTAGTTAGTTAGGGTACAGTCCAATTAAAAGCACATTAAGTGTGGTGAATGGGTGGATTCATTGATTTGTTCATCTTTCCAATATGTCCATCTTTGTGTGCCACCGGAGTGGCATGAAGTATAACACATTAATCAAACAAGATAACTAGACACTTTTTAAAAAATCAGTTCTAATCTGAGCTGAAGACATGCAGGTATTTTACATTATTCACCATTTTAGTTTCCCATGCGTTTCTCTTCATAATCATATCTTATAACAAAAAAAACCTAAGGCCATAACCTATTTCTGTCTCCATCGTGAATACTGTATGAACTGTGTTTGCCACTATATAAACATCCAAGCAATCCAACTTCACTGTGAGCCAACTTTCCAGCCTGATACAACACAGCTATAGGAAAATACATTGGCAGGCATCCAACCAACAGTAAGAGAGACTGCAACATTTGAATACAATCCCCTTTGACAACATTCCTCACAGTCTAACTGGCAGAGGCAATTTCCAGAAGAAAGTATGGGATTTAAAAAGTATGTAGTATACATTTATGCATGTTGGCTACAATTATTGATTCATATGCACTACACATGCTGTCTGTGTGTGTGTGTGTGTGTGTGTGTGTGTGTGTGTGTGTGTGTGTGTGTGTGTGTGTGTGTGTGTGTGTGTGTGTGTGTGTGTGTGTGTTCTAAATGTGTGCAATCTGCGGAGATAGTTAACAGCAGACCCCCAGGCACCAGGTGTCACAGAGAGAAACAGCTGAGAGAGAGAGAGACAGCTGCTTCTTCTGGTATGTATCAGAGGTGGTCCCTCGCTAATGGTGGCGACATTATTTCCAAACACCGGACTTTTGCTTTAACATGTACCTTTCAGAAGCTGTAAAGGCTCTCCCTGTCCTCCTAATTCCTGTGTCAGATTGGGTTAAAGAGGCATTTTATAAGGCTAGAACAAGTGGGGGCTTGATGGTGGATTCAGATCCAGGAGGGTGTTGGCTAGAATAAGAAAACAATATCTAATCCAAACACATAATGATGAGTGACAGCTCTAAAACACTGACATTCACTTAGAAATGCGTGTTATACAGGTTTGAAAACCAAAACTAAAGCACATGTTGATGGGGAAACATTGTATGATACATTGATGTACCAATATTACAGTAAATACATACTTTCCTATAGGAATATGATATACACCATAATATTACAAAGTCAGCATTGACTATAGGCTACCTGGTAAAGGATTATTATCATTAGAGTAAGAATAGTGTAATGTAAATTACACCATGCACTTACAACAATACCTAAGATAATAATGTTTCTCAAGCACAAAGTACATGACAAAAGTCCCAATGTGTTATTATTTGGCTGATATCAGGCATAAGTGCAGCCCCCTATATAAGGTGTCTATGTTTGGATGCAGAGTGATAAGGTATGCAGGCCTATCCTTATTTGTTAGCATGATGCCATCATATCAGACTCAGACGGGCCCAGTGCGTTGGGTGCAACCTATTGCCCATACGTGCGTCAATGGCCTAGCCTCTATCCCTGCATCAGATGTGAGAGACCTGGTTTAAGAGTGATGCATGATGTCATGTTAGTTTACACAATTCTTCAATCTACACGCCTCTGAAGACAAAAATGTAATTGCAAAATGTTCGACCCACATCCTTGGGGTTCGTGATATACAGCCTGTAACGTCGACATACTCGTAAAGCCCGGACAGACTGTTCGAGCTGTAACCATCCACACCTTGTCGCCTCCTTGGTCCAACCCAAAATGGGGTCACTGCCTATTAATCAAATGCACATTTTTCACGAGGTGTTATTCAAGCTGTTGTCATCAAAGCCTACGGGATGACAAGTCAGTGGACTTAAATATGGTAGGCTAAATAACTACAAGCTGTGCGCATCTTTCCAGCATATCCGAAGCGCAGTAGGCTAGGCATCTCGCCCATGAACCCCGTCAGTGCTTTTTTTTGGTCATTTTTGGAAACAATGTTGCAGACCACCAGTGATCACACCGACAGCTCTACTGTAGCTCTCCCAGAGCCAGACTCGCCCCTTCCCGACTTACCAGATTTGAAAAACGCCGCTATGTCTGCCGCGTCCTTCGCAGCCTCATCTAGTCCCTCTCCTGCACTCATGGCTGTGGTCGCATCTGCGGAAATAGCAATAGCTATCCTCAAAAGCGTTTATTGTTGCAATAATTATCTATCAGCTAAAGCAGATCCTAACGCTTTTCATTGAAGCAGATCCGGTCATACAATCTGTGTTCCCTTCATTAAGCGAGAGACCTCCTCCTCCATTTTGGCCGAGAATGGAAAATCCTGGCGACCGATCGGCGGCGCTCCCGAGTTGGGACGTGAGGGAAGGGAGGCGGAGGAATGGGGGTGATAGTGAGAGAAGGCGGAGGTAAAAGAGGAGGGGAGGAGGACTGAGGGAGGAGGGCTATTCCGTTTCGAGTGGTGGGTGGGGGTGGGATATCCTGGGATTCCGTTTCGGGGAGTTTTGGTGCATTGTGCGCCACCCAAATTTAGTGTGCGCCACAGTAGGCTACATCAGCAGCCCCCAGCGTCGCTCACTGCGGTCCTGATGCGGGCTGCGTGGGAGTCATTCTTCAGGATTTCATGCCTTAATTGCTCAAGCCCTCATGTTATGTGATATGTCATTTTGATAAACATGCTTTTTTTAAAGCCTAGTAGCAGTGATAGTGGGCTATTTGATCTTATTATATAGGCCCTTATAGCTACATTCTTTAATATTCCCATCATTGAGTTCTGGTGTTGCATTATTTAGTTTCCTAACAGTTATGGCCTAGTCGTTCACAATGGTAATCTTTTTTACATACATTGCACGTCAGACTAATCGTGTTTTAGCGGATAAGGAGACAATGACGACGAAGGAGAATGCTTGTTCAATTATCTCTTCATCTCCTAGTGATGAAGATGATGCTACAGTATGAGGTCATTTGCCCCACAAATCTAACACACAGTTCTCCCTGATAGCTGCAGCTCTGTTCCTTCAACTAGGAGCAGTGCACTGCTGCCATCTGGGGGTTGCCTGCACAAATTGCTCTGGGTAGTTGAGCTATGTGTAAGGAGTAGGCCTATTCAGTTTGCCTCGTTGCATTGACATTCCGGCCGACCTAATAATAAGGCATCATTTACTAATTTGAAGTAGATGTCCTATATCACACAAATACTTAAACTGACGTTCTGATTTAGGCTACGCACAGTTTAGGCCTGTCATCAGTCTGATTGATTCAGCAATTAGACACACCTGTAATTAATTAGGCATAGCTGTAGTAACTTAGTTACGCTCGTGGTCATGGTTTTAAATTAGGCTAACGTCACTCGTAAATTAAAAAAGAGATAGTCTAGATGGAAACAGGGGTCCACGAGCGCACCGCCAGGCTTTTTTTTATGCCACCTGATTTTTTTAAATCCTTAAACTATTTTCAGAATCTGCCAGGTAGCCTACCAAGCTGAAATAATGTCCCAAAGGCTTCATGTTTAACCATTTGCCGCACCCGACCGGAACCCGAAAAATCTAAAAATGATACAGAAAGTGGCATAACATTTGAAGTAAATAACATACAGAGACAAATGAAGACATTTTCCCATACAATTCCGACTCCAGGAATTTAATGGAATTGTTATTTTTGACATTTGACAACATATTGACCCTATTTCTGGACAAAAATAGCAAAACATGGCCACAGATTTGTAGAGGATTTTCTCAAGCGAATAGGGTGATTTGTTTTTCACAACCTGTTATTTCTTTATCATTCAAGTGTCTATTTTAAGATTAATTTGGTTAAGCTGAAATAATGTCCAAAATGCTTCATTTTTAACCCTTTGCACCAAACCCGAAAAATCTAAATATGATATAAAGTGGCATAACTTTTGATGTAAACAACTTACAGAAACAAAAGGACACCTTTTCTATCCAATTCTGACCCCATAAATTTAATGGAATGATTTTATTTGACAACATATTGACTCTGTTTTTTTTTTATTTATGGCCAAAAAATAATAAAAGTTAACCTAAACTACTCATCTTCCTCATCATCACTGAAGAGATCTTCGAAGTCTATTTCTTCCAGCACTTCATCCTCATCATTATGTTCATACTCTCCATCCTCTTCACCCACAGACAAGTTGTTGTTGTTGGAATCAGCTACCTTGTCAAGAGCTGCCTGCTCTTCAGACTCTGCTCTCTGAGCCAGTACCTCAACAAGAGAAGGAGGGAGGATGGGTCCAACTGTCCAAACAGGTTCCAACACCTCCTCCTCTCCTGTCTTCTCCTAGCCCATGCCTGGATCATATGGCTTGGGGCTCTCGATTATTGCCTCGTCTGCTCTATATAGCAGGCAACTCTGTAGTTGGCTCTCTGTACATGTGGGATGAGACAGACTTTGGGGGGTGGCAGGCATTACAGGTCTACTTTTGACTTTGAGTCCCGGACTTTGTCAGCACCGACCATTTTTCTCAGCATCTTGGCTCGTATTGCGTCAGCTGATGTCATCCGTGCTTGGCCATACATGATGCACGTGAAGCTCTCCATCCCCTGTTGAAGCTCATCTGTGACCAGCCAGTCTGCACCAAGCTGCCTGAAAGCATTGTGGAGTTTAGGATTCTGCTGTAGCTTATTCAGGGGATTCACCTTTCCTTTGCTGGTACAGTCCCCCCCAGTAAAGACATAGAATCCCATCAGGGTGCTACAGTAGTCAGGGCCCAGTGATTCAGACAGTTCCGTCACATTTATGAGTATGCAATGTTTGCCAGAGCCGTGGTCAAGGTAGATTGAGAGGTTGATCTTGTTTGCATGGTAGAGGAGGATCATCAGAATTGACAGCGTGGTGGAAGTACAGGACAATGCGGCTGTCTGTCTCCTCCTGGTTGGACCGCAGTGCATAGATCTCAGAAGTCTGGCCCTGTAACAAATAAAGAAACTAAATGCTACTACATAATGTAACAATTAATACATAAGACAACAACTGCATGACTTCAAATGTTTAAGAGCCCAAATATGGTCTGCAATTGTACATATGTGAAGTCGAGAATATTCACAATTCCAGAGCCATTTGGTCTACCTAATATTGTAGAGCCTAAATATTTTTTTCAAAGCATTGTGTATAGGTTGACTGCTTAAGACTTCTGTCAACTTACCTTTCCATTTGTTGATGTTAGGTCATAGGATTTCCCATTAACACACACCACTGCTTTCATACTCTTCTCAATCCGGGATGCTGCCTCATTGCTCCCCCAGACCTTGAGAAGCAGGTCACATAGCTGCTTCTTGTTCAGCTCATTACCAAGGAATGACTTAAAGTCATAGGGCTTCCAGGTATTTGGACCATCAATTATACTTCTCAGTAAAGCCACGCCTGAGCCTCTCCTGGGCTTTGATGGAATCTGAATGCCAGCTCTGGGAGCGTTTTCGGGAGGCGTGATCTTAAAGCTTCTCATCTTGGATGACCTGTCGTAGAGAGGAAGGGTCCTCTTCTTGGTGCTCACATGGCTCTCCTTCACCTCTTGAATCATGATTCCCCCGGCGCTGTTTACAACATTTGAGCCATGAACATTGCTCGTGATTCTGTTCAGGTTGTCCCACTCGCTGTGAAAAACAGCAAAACAGAACATATGTTTCTGAGTGTCCTAGTCGTGAAAGGATGGTTGTGCGCTACAAAGACAGAAAATTGCTTTAGTAAATATCAAAATCAAATACCTGTATCAAAAAGAGTTCAGCATTGACAATGTAGGACCTCGTGAGCAGTAAATTTAATTATAACTCACCTACTATCAAGTGTTCCAGTCACCACTGAGCTCAGAAATTGTACAAGATGCTCTGGAAGAAGTACGTCCATCTTCACGGCATATAGCTCCTGTGCTGTCTGGGGCCATGGTAGCTCCTGAATGCCTTTATAATGTGAGAATGGAGGGTGAGTGCTGCTTCTTGAAGTTGGTCAGCTGTTCCAAGTTCGTATGCACATCCAACTGCTTCATCTACAGTAATGCTAGGGCTGTATATGAGGTTTGACTCAATACACCCACGGTGTTGCACCTTGGAGAATGTGAGTTCATGAGAGATGTGTTTGTCTCCTTGTAACCGTCTTGCCAATTTCTCACTGCGGTATTCAGGATTAGGAAAACCTTGAATTTCCAATGTCTTCGTGTACAAGTTGCACATGGATCTTAGCTGGACAACCTCTTTGCATTCAATCACACTCCTAAGAATGTAATCCTTTACCATACACTACGACCTGTTATGTGCTGCTATCTTCTGGGCCTGCAGGCTGTCAATGTTGCCTGCTGCCTTTTCTGCCCTCTCCCTTCCTCGCTCATGGGTTTGGTACTCTGTGTTGAAGTTGTTTCTGCATGATGGATGATACTTAGCTTCCATTGCAAAAAGCTCCTTGCCCTGCACCTTGCGATAAAGAGCCTCTTTCTTTAATTCCTGTGCCCTAGGTTCAATAACTTTCCAGGCTGGTTCCTTGTGTTTCCAACTCTGAAACTTTGTAAGCTCTTCAGTCTTGCCCTTGAACTTGGATTGTGCTTTGTCACAGAAAATGCACTGATTGGGAAACAAGAAGGAACACCTTCTTGGAGCTCCTTTCGATTGAATTGACAGAAATTTGACATGGCGCAGAGTCCTTTTTCAATGATGATGATTCACCAGATGTAGAAGGCTTTGACACTTGTAAACAATCTATTTTCCCTGTAAAGCTTTTATAGCAGTTTTGGTGATAGCCAATTGTATCCAAAGGCAAGTCCTCTAATGTTAGTGGAATCTGTTCACAAATATCCATCATGCGGTATGGTGAACTGGCTTCTTCACAGAGTCTCATATCTCGGATACTGTGTAGATATGATAGCTTCTCGCTTGCCCCCCGCCCCCTTGCATGCGTTTAGCGTGGTAAAATTACCATACTCAGAAAGAGTTGAGACAAGTAAAATACATGTTAGGGAAAGAATACTCTTTCGAGGCACTTCCGCTGTGTTACAATGTTTAATTTTCCCCATGGTAAGTACGTATGAAGTATTGAGCCTGAAAATAAAACAAAAACTTTAGCTAGCTACCAACTAAGCTACCAACACTGCTAGTCAAGAATACAGATTTGATTTCCAAAAGCCTGATTATAGTAAAAACTGTTGAAAAATTACTTTAAGTTATGACTACAAAGGTATCTTAATTATAGTTTCAAAAAGAGAGAGCAGTGCGAGATGGCGATCTGCAGGTACCAACCGACGGCCACCAACTGCAACACCAAATTCCAAAACTGGCAGTTGATGCTCAGTCAACTTTTTGGACCTTTTTTGGAATTATTTCTGTAGTTTAAAAAAAAAAAGAAATTAAGTTAATTTGCTTTCTTTTGTTTACTTCAAAAGTAAAGCTATTTTCAATTTCTTCAGGTTCAGGATAGGTGCAGTAAAAGGTTAAAATAAACCCCATTTCAGACTGCTATTAGTATAATAAAAACGTCACATGAGCTTTTTTGCTGTTTTTGACCATAGATCGATAGTCAAGTTGTAAAATATAACAAATAACAATTTCCCTGGGTCAGAATTGTATAGAAAATGTGTCATTTGTCTCTGTAAATTGTTTACATCAAAAGTTATGCCACTTTATATCATATTTAGATTTTTCGGGTTTGGTGCAAGGGTTAAATATAAAGCATTTGGACATTATTTCAGCTTAACCAATTTAATCTTAAAATAGACACTTGAATGAATAGCAGGTTGTGAAAAAGAAATCACCCTATGCGCTTGAGAAAACGACAAAATAGTTGATCCTCTACACATCTTTGGCATTTTTTTGCTATTTTTGTCCAGAAATTGTTGTCAAATGTCAAAAATAACCATTCCATAAGTATGGGAAAATGTCTTCATTTGTCTCTGTATGTTGTTGTTATGCCACTTTCTGTATCATTTTTTGATTTTTCGGGTTCCGGTCGGGTGCAGCAAAGGATTAAAAATGAAGCCTTTGGGACGTTATTTCAGCTTGGTAGGCTACCTGGCAGATTCTGAAAAAAAATCAGGTAGCATAACAAAAGCCGGGGCGCAAAACTAATGGGGTTTTAAATTTTGGATATAGGCCTAACTGTCCGTGTAGGCTAACGACTATAACTTCATTAGCTATCTACCGATAGTTTTTTTTTAAAAAACTAGCATAGTTGACTTGCTAGCCTATCTGTTAACCTATTATGGTCAAGAAAGAGCAGTTGACTTTTTAAGAGAAGTACAAAAATAGCACGAATTTTACCGTCTTCCGGGTCTACAAAACAACGTGACTTGACCTGTCTGCTTTCCTGCTCCGACAAGTGGAACTGATTCCTGGCCTTTGTTGTGGTCCTCTGTCTGTCCGTAGGCTACTTTCAACTGTTCATGCGATTAGCCTACGGTATTTTTTTTTCTATTTTGAAAGACTTCTGTGTAAATAAAATAAAATAAATTGTCTAGCTACATTTCTTTCTAAACCAGCCTTATTGTCTATGTGACCAGCCCACTACCCTGTTTGTCCCTTTTACAGATTGCCTCGTTACCTTGGAAACCACTAACAACATACATGGTCACCACTTGGAAAACGTGTAGAAGATCAGGCGCTTCAACCAGGAAAACTAAATTGTAGCCTAAATAAACAACGTAGGCTACTTGAAGCTTGGAGATTTAAAGTCTGGTAATATAAGAGGCATTTATGTAAAGGAATGTTGTAACCATGTCCTTCAACTCTCGACTCGCCAAAGTCAGCTACAGGAACAGACCCACCCAACCGTCTGTCCCAGTGGAGTCACTCAAGGAGATGCAGGTAATCTGAATTTGATAATCATAGCATCGTCACACTTTATGAAATGAAAGTCTATGAGGAATATCTTCTCAGTGTCCCCACATTCAGGGGGAATGCAGACCCTAATAACCCTTATAACTGTCTAGTATGGTCAATATGGCCTAGAGAGATCTCTGTGAGTGTGGTTGCCTGCTTTTAGGTAGGCTATTAGGTCTAAAGAATCCCTACATCAGCATCTAGGTTATTAGGCCTATATGATATCTGTAAAATACCACTCTGATATCACTGGTAGGATTGTTTTGTTTATTTAGTTGTGCACAGTTATCCAATTTTACCAGCTGGCACATTTGCAGTCATATATGCAAAAACAGATTTCCCTTTCATCCTTTTGGCAAGCTCAGATATATTTTTTTGTCTTGTTTTGTGATTAATTATCATTTAGTCAAATAATTGTAATTTAAAATGCTACATACATGTCTCCAACCAATGAGGTTGTTAATTTTTATTTTTATTTAGCACTTCAAAACAAGCTTAGCCCAAAACTGGGTATGCTAGAAATAATAATTAAAAATTAAAAAGGTGCTCAATATTAAATTTTGTTTATTAACTTAACATTGGCCTCAGATACATTACCATTATTTAGCACAGCTAGGTGTAGCTAACTCAAAGTAGGATGACGTGAGTTGGGAGAGTGAAACCTTACATCAGAATTCCCTTTTCTCAAATGTGAGAAAAGATGATGTAATTAATCTGCACTTCATTTTCAACTCAAGAATCCTCCAAGCCCTGATAATTGCTCTGAGAACCACAACACTGACTCACTGGCCTCCCAGCAGTAGTCAAAAATAGCTGGATCACAACCTACTGGATGTGTTGGCTGTATTATGAGCCTCAGTCCACTAGATGGTAGTGTCTAGTTTCTGTAATGTTAGATAAACCTCAGAAGGCTGGATGATGTTCCACAAAGACATGTTTTACTTCTGGTGCATTTTATTAATGTCATTACCAAAATAGTCACTGTAATAAGGGAATCATTTGTTTATATGTGTGGCAGATATGTGTAATTTAGTTTGTATCTGTTAATCAGTTCAGATTCATCACTTCCACCATCATAAAGGTCAAAGCGGAAACAATTGGCATATGAGTGTTAACTATTTGAAGGTTTTGTTTGTGAGTTTTGTAATCTGTGTGTTTATTTTTTACATTTTTTTAATGCCTATTTACACCTTGTAACATTTTTACACAGGTTACAATCTTAAAGATAAATACTGCACTATACAGGCTACTTATGATTTAACAACTCTGCAGTCACTAGAAGCCACAGCAACTTGACTCTGTGGACCTGCTCCATTGACTACATATTTAGACTAATACAATCTTTTCTTCAGATTGATTCAGTTCACTTTCATTTTAATGCACTGCTGACCACAATTAAAGAGAAAATTCTTTCACATGCAATGTTCTAAGCGGTCAGTGAGAATGTGAATTGTTTAAAGAAAACTAAATAATTCTGGTCTATCATGATCTGGACAAATACTCATTGATATTCTTGAACTAACTAACTAACTAACTAACTAACTAACTAACTAACTAAATATATATATATATATGTTAACTATAACACAGATATATAAACAAAACAACTACTGAAACACCACCTATTTACCACAACCTACAACCTCCTTTAGCTTAGCCACAGTAATTCTGAAAGGCGCTATATAAATAAAAGTTATTATTATTATTATTATTATTAATATTATTATTATCATCTACTGTCCATTTTGTTTTAGTCCAGTATTAAAATTTCGGCCAAGGATTAGTTAGGACTACATAGACAACAAAGTCCATTAAAGGTGAAACAGTGCAAGTCAAAATGAGTCCTCAGAGCTGTTTTGACTGCTGAGACATATTGTGCTACAACCTGATGTAGTTTTACGTAAACCAGATGTGAATACGCTCTCCATGTTTGTGTCAGTGTGAGCATCCCCTGTGAGACCAGTGGACCTTTCTCTGCTTTGCTCCTTCTCTTATGTCTTTCTATTTCAGATCTCACCACCCTCTCATTCATAATTTACAGTCACTCTCCTGTTTCATGGCAGCTCCAAACCAGACAGTTCAACTTAGAAAATCAGTCATGGCATACTGAAAAATGAATGACCCAACTGCTTTTAAATGCAAAGCTTTGCAATCATTTCTTCAATATCAAGCTGTCAAGCCAGATCCTTAAGACAGAGCTGTGCTTTTCATCTGCTGGTTGCCACAGTAAAAGCTAAAGGAATTTAATATTAATTGGTGGGAGGTTTGTTTGTGTGTGTGTGTGTGTGTGTGTGTGTGTGTGTGTGTGTGTGTGTGTGTGTGTGTGTGTGTGTGTGTGTGTGTGTGTGTGTGTGTGCATTCACTGGTTAATTGATTAAGGTCCCCCCCAGATCAGCTACTAATTATAATATTAATTATACTCTAATATTTCAATTTCCCAATCATTCATTTAATCTATAAAATGTCAAATATGAGAGCCAAAGGTGGCATTTTCATATTGCTTGTTGTGTTCAAAACCTGTATTCAATTTGCAATGATATACAATGGAGACAAGCAGCAAATTCTCACATTTGAGAAGCTAGAACAATCATAATTTTGTTTTTCTGCTTGATAAATAATAATAATAATAATAATAATAATAATAATAATAATAATGATTCATTAAATAAACTTAATTTTAAAGTTCATTTTTTCCTATTAAATTAATCATCTTTATGCAAAAAGTAAAGAGAAAATAGAAAGCGAAATAAACTGCCAGTGCAATTATGACTTACCATGTTAGAATATTAGAATAATAAAGCACAGTGCTGACTCCTGTTAAATGTCACCATTATATTCTTTCTCTGTGTAGCTGTTACAACAGTCACTACATGACTAGTATCAGTCAGTTAGCACACAATGGTAATGCATAGAGGTGTTTAGTTTGTGAAACCTGGTGATATTTAAGAGGCCGAAAAATGTCTTGGTATGTGGTTATTTTTTTAAATTTATACCACACTGAGACACTATGTTTTATCTGTTTTTGCATGTGTGTGTGTGTGTGTGTGTGTGTGTGTGTGTGTGTGTGTGTGTGTGTGTGTGTGTCTAAAAATGTCACCTGCCCACACTGTATTCAAATATATCAACAACCTTTCCACCCCCTCTCAGACCCTGTCTCTCCATCACTTTGTTGTAATAGACGTGTAAGGTGAGAGCAGGACCTTGATAATTACCTTGCATGCAGATGGCCATCCGACACCGCATTATCTAGTTAGCAGTCCCCTTTAGGAGCAACACTCTCATAATTTCAGGGCAGTAACCTTTCTCACATAGCAAATAAGAAGGCTGATTGCTGACATACTGCAGTTCTTTGTTGGAAGCTGTAATTCTCTAATGTCATGAAAAGCAAAGCCAATTAAGAAGGTGGACTGACCTGAAAAGAAGTGTCAGACTGAAAGTCCGACAATGCTGCATTTTAAACCAGACTATCAAAACAAGGTAAGGTGACCCAAGAGTTCTGAAGTTACAGACAACTTGGCTTCTGGGCTATCTAATTTGGCCAAATGTAATTCATCATTAATGTGTCAGGACTCAGTTAACAGCTGATGTGTTTGTATCAAAATGTGGCTGGTAGAAAAGTTCAAGAAGGCTGAAGTAAGGGAAAAGCTTAGGAAAACAGGTTTTATTTATGTATGAAGTTGTATGATATTTTAGCGTGCTGCAGGTTACGCAGGCGTCCCGCAAGGAGCAATACCAACTGATTTTATCTGACAACAGCCTCAGTCTGGTGTATTAACGGAGAAAGATACGGCAACCATTGAAAAAGTTCCACTTTTTCCTGAATGTACTTAATGCAATAGACCAAAGAGAAATTATTTAAACACCCGTTGTATGTTTATAGATCAGTGAAGTGCAAGTTATTTGATGAAAATAACAACAGAGCTGTTTTCTGTTTTTTGTAAAAACACCACCTCCATGAATTATACATTTGACAAACACTTAACAGTTTAATTTAAATGTAAATCATGTTTTCATCAATTTTTGCTGTGTTAAATTTGTATTTTAACATCCCTGTTAACATCCAAACCGAGTCACTGTGCAATTACAGATTACAGAATTAGTGCACTAAGTAATAGGTAGAGATGACAATGTGAGGTCAGATTAGTTCTTTTTCCTGCCTTTCAGGCGTTTTACTCTTGTCATACTGTATCATCAAATATCAGAGAATACAGAAGAGGAAATTAGACACAAAAGCTGTGTGATGGCTGCTGATGCAGATCTAAATGTTTAAAAATGTACTTACTAGACTAGAGTGAGGACCAAGTTTCTCAATCATTCCAAAACAAATATTGTAGACTGAGTCAAGTTTGTCATGAAAGAATTGAATGGCAATTTTTTGATACTATTGTTTCAAAAAGGAAAACATTTGGTCAAATTCAATATAATTGAGAAAACAGACCTGTTTTGTTTGTTGTTATAGCCTTTAGGTTAGAACATTCTTCTATTACTTGGTTTTGGAGATAAGGTAAATAGCAATATGTGTGATATCCCATCATTTTTAGTACAGTACAGTATTTGCATAGTTTAGTCTATAGCTACTGATCTTGAATGAACATTTAACTACATTCATAAGATCAACGTGACATGAGCTCAACACAGAATCCACCCTTAAGCACTTCTATGCACTAGTTTGCCACTTGCACATTACAGCTATTGTCCTGCTTGCTACTAGCAGTGACACCTGAGGTGTGGGCTCATGGTGTGTGTGTGTGTGTTCATGTGTTTCGCATTCCTGCATGTTAGTTTGTGGATGTATAGTGTTTGCATACAGAGCTGGGTTCCTTTTCTTCACCTGTGTCTGTGTGTATTAACCTGGGTCTCTAAGCATTTTACAAGCGAGCATATGATGCACCAGTGTGTAATAGTTCACAAACTGCTCATGTCTGTCAGTTTGTTTAAACTGTTCTATCCTGACCACAGCTGGCTGTGAAAACTCATACACTATTTACTGGAATGGCCATTAAACATAAAGCAGGCATAGCTTCAGCTCAGCGAGCTGACTGGTCACCACGGACAACTTGATAGGGATACTCAAATTGAGAGTGAGAGTCTACAGCTCCCCTGAGTAGGCCTATATGAGAAAGTGAGGTTAGCAGGTTATAGAGTATATATAGAAGGGTTTGAGTCGGAGAGACGAGGAGCTGTCATGTCGCAGGTGTTTAGAAAGCAGCTCTGGAAAAAAACAGTTTCCAAGCTCATTCAGGTAAGATAAATCATGTAGCACTGCTGCTGTTTTTGTCGTGGTGTCATTTGAGGGTTCTCTACCATTTTAGTTTATCCATCCACAATTCTCATGTGTTATACCAAGCATGGGCACCATTCATTTAGCACAGTTAAAAGGACAAAACCAGCTGCAAAACTTCATATCTTCAACAACTGTGTAGACCTCGTGTTATTTCTATTCCTCAGAATAAAAATGTGGATTAAAATTGACTAAATTATTTCCCATGTTCATTCAAGGTTTGGCAGGACACTAAAAACATTTTGAATTGCTTTTTTAAAATTATATAAATTATCAGACTATAATTCTGCTAAAATGTCCTGCAAAGCTGTTTTCTTTTTAATTCCAAAAGCCACAGTTTGTTTATTATAGGGATTGTCAGTCTCGCTGTAGCTTATCTCAGGATGGGGCTTTGTTTGCTTCTGAAAGCTATTAATGTTGTAGATGTTATTACATGGGTCTGTCAGCACTGGCTTCTGTTTCTGTGTTATGGGAATAACTAAATGTGTGTGTGTGTGTTGTGTGTGTGAGTGTGTGTGTGTGTGTGTGTGTATGTGTGTGTGTGTGTGTGTGTGTGTGTGTGTGTGTGTGTGTGTGTGTGTGTGTGTGTGTGTGTGTGTGTGTGTGTGTGTGTGTCCGTCTGTCATTGTTGGAGCCTGTTATTGTTGGCTAGTGTATTTTGTGTGTATTGCATTCAGCAGAGACTCCTGCTTGTTTGAATATTCGGCACCACACTGCATTGTGTCTGTATTGTTAGTTTCTGGGCTGAAGACTGAGTTGGCTTTCACACAATTTGGAATAAAGGCAGAGACAAGGCGTGAAACGGATGGTCGCCCAGCAACTGATGGCTTGCTTTTTTTCTGGTCGACCTGTGATGTGAGTGTTTGTGTGTATATAATGTGTGTGTATATCTTTATTGACTTTAACACGGTTTGTGTGATTCATTGTCAGAGTTTTTCAGTGGTTTATTTAAACTTACTTGAAGCAATGGGCAATATTTAAAATGTATAAATATTTTTGGAAGTGTAATTTTTCTTGACTGGAAATTACATACAACTGCTCAGCATTGCAGGATATTTCTCATTTGGGGAGTCGAATATAAATATCACTGATCTTGAAATGAGATCACCAGTCTAGAAATGAAAATTATGCAGTTAGTGTTGCATTGGTCTTAACGTGTGTGATCTTTTGTAACCAACCTTGTGTTCCACATGGTTAGTTACAAAAGATCTCTTCTGTTCTTATGTTTAAGATATGCTTTACAGGAGTAAACAGAGCACTGATACCAATACAAAGTCTGTTTACATCAAGTATTAGTAAAAACAATTCATGCTTGAATTGACTGAACTGTGTGCAGTAAAAGTACATTTCAACCCTGCAAGTTTGTTGTGCTTATAGCAGCTGTCCGTGTTGACGTGACCTGTGGCTTTCACCCATTGTTCCTGAGAGAGTTTTGTTAATGCTTGGCAAATGTTACCATGATTTTTGAGAAAGTTAATCATTCTGCGGGCTTATTTTGTGAGAAAAAGAAGAACTTAAGTACAATGACAAACGTCTTCATATCTTCCCGGATTTCAGTACCAGTCTTCTCCAAAAGCGTCGGGAGTTTGATGATATCAAAAAGAAACTCCGTGAACTGGACATTAAATACTCTCTGCACTACCCTGCTACGCTCAAGATTATCTCTGATGGTAAATCGGTGCTGTGCAAAACCTCAGTGGAAGCTGAAACGTTTCTTCAGGAATTACAACTTAAATGACGGACTGCTCCTGGCCTGTTTAAGGTAGTCTATTGATTGGTTGTTGTTGATGTTTGTTTGTTTGTTTGCAGTAGCGTAATCTGGATGTATTTGCTTATTTCTTGAACGTTTACATGATATGGAAATGATTTATAATTTCCTTCCAGACCAGAATATTGAGATGCTTTTGTTTTTCTCTTATTCCCTTTAGCCTATAGGGCTGGACATATATTAAAAAATGAATTCAGTGGCTGATAAATATTATTTAGTTTCTTTAATTAGCATTTGCAGCTTATCACTGAGTTCTACTAGGCTATCTCTTTTTTTTTTTTCTTTCAATTTATCTTTTTTTTTTTTTTTTGCTACAGCCTATGGGCTGTCTCATAATAATGTGGTCTGTATAGTGAAACATTTAGGATAGCTTATGTATAATGCATTTCCAGTTAATGTTTTTGTGGCTTGAGCCTGCATTCTTGTTTGTTTGACTTCTTTTTTCTTTTCTTGTTTCTTTTAAATTCATTCCAGACTATGCCTAGGTTTGACCAGTTGCTGTGCTCTTGTGTGTGTATCGTGGTGTGCGTGTGTGAGTGTTTGTGTTTGTGTGTAAATGTTTGTAAACATTTGTTTTATATGCTCTCCCCCTCCCCTTCACCTTTTTCTCCCCAACTCTCCTATTTATTTATTTCTGAAGAATCAGTATAGGTAAAGGTTTATTTGTTATACATTTGAACATTAGGAGTCTGACACATAAAATCGACTTACTAAGAGCCTGGCTTTCTTACAATAAGCCCAGCGTTATCACACTCTCTGAAATATGGCTGAATAGCGATATATCTGATGCTGATGTTAAACTTGATGGTTATACTCTGTATAGAGCAGACAGGTGTACTCGTGGTGGGGGAGTAGCCACCTATGTCTCTTGTCATTTATCTTCTGAACTCATTATGCCAAAGGAGATAGCTGTATATTTTGAATGCTTATTTGTTAATATTGCTTTTCATGAAAACAAGCAGATAATTATAGGTAACATTTATAGACCTCCTAATTCCCCTGTTGAATCGACAAATTGTATTCTTGCTACTATTAATTCTTTAGACTATGCAAATGAGTTGATTTTACTGGGTGATTTCAATCGTAATTGGCTTGATCGCTCATCTTTTCATGAGAAAAACTTATTTAATGGTCTCAACCTCACTCAACTCATTACTGATCCGACTAGGGTGACTAATAAGTCTAAGTCTCTTCTGGACTGGATTTTGGTTACCCATCCAAATGGAATATCTCAATCTGGGGTATTATCTGATTGTTTTAGTGATCATTCAATTGTTTTTTGTGTTTGAAAAATAAAACTACCTCGTCTGCCATTTAAAGTAATTAGGATAAGACAGTGTAAAAAATTAAATACAGATGCTTTCATCCAAGATTTAATAAGCATTAATTGGTCTAGATTTCAAATGATCCCTTATGTTGAAGATGCCTGGAACTTTTTTCTGTCAGAGGTTCTTAATGTCATAGACAGGCACGCACCTTGGACATCTGTTAAGGTCAAGGGGAGTCATTATCCTTGGATTAATGGTGATTTAGTACATTAATTTAAACAACGAGATAAAGCCTGGGTCAGATATCACATGACAAAGGACGCTGCTGATTGGTCTGAATATAAGAAATTAAGAAATGATTGTACAACCAAAACAAGGAATGCAAAATCAAATTATTATAAGTATTCTTTATCAGATGACATCAAAAACCCTAATCAATTCTGTAAGAAACTTAATTCTTTAATTGACAAAACCAATAAAAGTCTTCCTATCAAACTTAGAATGAATAATAACATTATTACTGACCCTATGTCAATGTCCAATGCTCTCAATCAACATTTTTCCTCAATCTGTTGTTCTCAGTTATCTGAGCTCTCCTTTTCTAGCATAACAAATACTGTGAACAATGGCACATTTTCATTTTCAACAATTCATCCCTCTGATGTCCAACAGGCAATCTCAGAAATAAAATCTTCTAATGTTGGATGGATTTAGACCTTATCATTCTACAACAACAGCTCTTACAATATTTACCAACGATATTTTTTCTGCACAAGATAACAACAGGTCTACTGGTGCAATTTTCATTGACCTTACTAAGGCGTTTGACATGGTCAATCATTATATTCTTCTTGATAAACTATATGCTATTGGTCTTTCCAAATCAGCTGTTCTTTGTTTTAATGCATATCTTCATTACAGACGTCAAAGTGTGTCTCTCAATGCTGTTTTCTCTCAACCTAGAATAATTGAAACTGGTGTCCCTCAGGGTTCTTCCCTTGGGCCGCTTTTATTTTCCATTTTTATAAATGATTTACCACAAATATCTTTAGATTGTCAGGTCCATCTATACGCAGATGACACAGTTATGTATACATCTAATCATGACATATCTGAGATTCAAACCTCACTTAAATGTGATTTCAATTGTATTCAAACACGGTTCTCCTCTAATCTGCTTCTACTGAATAAAAAGAAGTGCTATAGCATGCTTTTAGCAACTAGATCTGCACTCCATAAGCAAAATAACTCTCTTGAGGTTAAATTCCTGGATGGTACACCTCTAGACAATGTTGAGGAGTTTAAATATCTTGGCCTTTGGCTCGACTCACAACTTATCTTTAGACCTCATATTGACTCCATTGTAAAAAAGATAAATTGGAGCTTAAGAATGTTATACCGCTCAATTAATTGTTTTACTAAACAGATTAGACTAAAAATTATTACTCAACTATTATTGTCATTGATTATTCAGATGTTGTTTATCAGAACACAGCCAAAATTAATCTTAAACCTTTGAATGTGATTTATAATAGTCTCTGTCCATTTAGAACCCATCACTGTCAAATGTATCAGTCATTGAATCTTCTTTCACTAACTGCTAGACGTCAGTTTCACTGGTTGCAGTTTGTTCATAAATGCATTTTTTCAAACTACCCATCCTATCTGAAACAACACTTGATTTTATATCAATCACCCTATAGTTTAAGAGATACTGACCACCTTTTTTTCTCTGTACCACATATATCAAAAGAAATTGGGAGGAGAGCCTTTAAATTTAAAGCCCCTTCCGACTGGAATGGTTTACCTAGGTCTTTTAGATCTATCTCCTCTTTTCATCAGTTTAAGATGGCTCTTCTTAATTATTTGCATACAAGCTGCAACTGTTTCTCTCATTCTTGATATTTTTATTTATTCATCTATTTTTATTATTATTATTTATTTATTTATCTTTTGTATTTTCATATATATTTTTTCTTTAACTGTATATGAATGACCTTCACTGTTTACTGTCTAATATTTAATGGTTTAAATGGGGAGGATATGGGTGGTTTTGGTGTGAAGTCAGTATGTATGTATGTCTGATGATGTATGTTTTTCTTGAGGTCTCCTCAAGTTGTTTTGTTAACTGTTTTGTCTAATTGTGAATGTATTGTATATGTTTGCCTTTAAGGACCCCCTTGAAAACGAGATGCTACATCTCAAGGGGTTATTCCTAATAAAGAATTTCCAAATAGAGTGATGCAGGTAAAGTGCAGCTAGGCATTATTTGTTATTGAAACTGAAGGAATTCGTATTTATCCCGGCAAATGAATCGCCTTTTTGAGAAAGGGTTTCGGGAGTAGGCGCACAAAAATGGCTCGCTAGCGCTCACTACAAAGATAAAAGAACTGAGCCCCTGCAGTACGTTTAACGTAGACTAACATATGTAGCATGTCAAGACGTACAAAAAAGCTCATTGGAGCCATATCCTAAACCCAACAGGAAGTCCGCCATTTTGAATTGAAAGTTCGAAATTAGTGTGATTTGGGCCATTTCCACATGTTGTACTTTAACAAACTCTTCCTAGATATTTCATCCGATCAACTTCAAATTTGGTCTGTGCCATCTTAAGACATTAAAGATGAAAAGATATTAAAAGAAAAACTTTTAGTCCAACGGTGTGGGCATGGCGTGGCGGACATTTTGAGCATTTATCGATGAACAAAGAAGTTGTTGTAACTTTAGTGTAAATTGTCCAATTGGCCGATTGACAAGGGTCCAGGCCTGAGGACATTTATAGTCCAAAATTGACTTTTGGTCATAGTGGCCCCCGCTGGCAACAGGAAATCAGCCTTATATGACAAACATCATCCGATTTACGTGAACGTTATACTATGTGGTGTGCATGTGATACTGAGCAGCCCCCTATACTTTAACCACGCCCACTTACTCAGGCAACATAACATTTGAACCGTTTAAGGTAGAGTCTTGTGTGAGGTGTCATTGAACTCAGCAGAGAGTTTCTTCTTCATTGTTGATGTTTTGGCCCGCCCCCTATGCTGTAGCCACGCCCCTTTTTTATAACTTATGACCCATTTGATGTAGACCCTTGTGTGAGGTATCATTGAACTCAGCAGAGAGTTCCTTATTAATTGGTGATGGTTTGGCCCGCCCCCCTATTCTTAAGCCACACCCCCTTTCATAACTGGTGACCCGTTTAAGGTAGAGTCTTATGTGATGTAACAATGAACTCAGCAGAGACTTCTTTTTTTATTGGTAAAGGTGTGCGCCGACCCCCATCCTTTGGCCACGCCCCCTTTCACAGCTAATGAACTGTATGACGTAGAGTCTTGTGTGAGGTATCATTGAACTCAGCAGGGAGTTCCCTTTTCAATGGTGACGATTTGTACCGCGCAAATGCACGGTCGCAAGGAGCGGCGTCCGCCAGTAACCCCGATGCGCGCAGAAGCGTGAGGGCCCGTCCAATGCTGCTTGCAAAACCTTGTTTCACTATACAAACTTAAATGTCAATGTGAGTATTGTCTGGTCTCTTTTAAAGCTGCTAACAGGCTATTGTGTTGCTGCTCTCTCTAACCTTGTTGACACACACAGCTTGTGATGTTATTGGTATGCTCCACCTCCACCTCACTCTGGCTTCACATGACCAAATCCCCAAGCTCTCACTAATAAGAATCAATACTTTGACTCTAAACCACTCTGACTTGTGGTAGAATTGTCCCATCTCTCTTTATACCCAAGTCCATTGCTGTGGTTGAATAGACTTTTGCTTAGGAAGGTTCCTAACTGAGTGAAATGACCCAGAATGATCTAAGTGGCAGCCATGATAAGAGGTGGTCGAATTCTCTGAATGCTAAAGGAAGGTGCTTCAATGCTTCCTTTCTTATCTCCTTTAGCACAGAGTACACTGCACCAGTAAGAAAGGAAAGGAGATAATATAGTCTCAAAATTCCTTGCAGCACCAACATTTATGTCCCTATCTTTTATCTTAGCATACATTTAACAATTATTTTCATACAATAATACTAATTGGGACTAAGTTGATAAATATGAGTGGACAGGATGGTGAGCCTGAGCAACCATTCTCAATGTGAAAACAACCATTTTGTTTCAGTTGTAACTGGTAGCCTATATTCCTTTTTATATACATATTTTGCCTGGTTGTCGACGTTATTATAGCCTCCATGAAACAACATGGTAAGAACACACGGGGGTGAAGTATCTAAGTTGCGCTTTTAGTAATTCATCTTCGGACATTGTAGTTTCACCACGGCAGACCCACGTCAATAACATCCGCTGTCCCATAATTACATAGCTGAGTGAGTGAGCTGTTGTATTTTCTGAGCACCACAGTTGTTATTTCCTAAGTCTCTTTCACATCTTTCCTTGACCTCGTGACGTTTTCCATTGAGGTCAAGGAAAAGTGTTCAGGAAAAGACAATTTCTTTGACAAATCGACTGTAGCCCTGGCCTCCAGCCTCTTGCTCTCCTTCCCTCTCCTCATGCCCTTACCTGTTAAAATATCCTGTAACATTCTTTCCTAACTTTCTTCCTCCCTCTATTTCCTCTTCCTTTCATTTCTCATAGCTTTTCAAGTTTCCTACCCCTCTTGCCTTCCTTTTTTCAATTTATTTTTCACTGTGCAGAACTACAGATTCTATACTTCAATCTCTCTCCCTTTTTCTTTTTTTTTTAATTCAGTCAGTTTCATCCTATTCCTTAGCTCTTTACATCCCTTGTAGCTGTTTTTGACCACCATTCTGCTTTTTCTTATGCTGTTACTTCATGTCTGTCATCCTTTCCATTTTTCCTCTATATGTTCCGTAGGCTTTATTCAGGGTTCTATCTGATCTATCCCTCAAAAACGGTCACATCTATTCTATCTATCTCTCCAATCCTATTCTTGGTACAATCCATGGGGACTCACCCAGGGTGCTTGTATGTACGTGCATATATATATATATATATATATATATATATATATATATATATATATATATATATGAATGCGCACGTAAAAATAAAAGGAAGAGAGAGGGGAAGTAGGAAGAACATGATGAAAGAGAAACTTGATCAGTTAATGTCATTCTCAGTGTTAAAGTTTAACCCAGTTGTTAACAATTGTCTAAACAGATTACTACTGTATATAAAGTGTTCTATTTTTGGCATTGCCAGTCTCAGTAGGATGTTTCCTGCTTTGTTGTAGAAGAGGGCCTTTTAATAGATGGTCTGACCATGGTGACGTCAATGCAAAAAGTATTTTAAGCCATAAAGAACTGTTCCTGCCACCCCCTGTTTAAAATCTAGACAAACAGAAGGTAGTGTAAATTAGAGAATTTAAATGCTCCCTGCAGCTGGCACACCACGCAACATCAGGTTTCATGTAATTTATTAGCTGACCTTGTTCCTGTGTTACTGAGCAGCGTAACCTGGCAACCCATTGTGGTTGGTGATACTGTCCCACCATCCTGAATACAAGCCATGGCCTGTTGTAAACTGGCTGTTTTGTATGTCCTTCCATTCAAAGAAACCTGCATTTTGCAGACTTTGGATGGGTGCTAATGGGAGAAATGGAAGCACTTCTCAAAGGTTGAAGGATGAACATTGAAATGAACATTGGGAAATATTGAAGGAATACTGACTTTTTTGGACATTTTCTGTCATTCTGGCGTGGAGGTACACACAAAGTACAGATGGAAACTATACATTGCCAGTATACTGAGGATTATCATGTAACTGTTTTAAAATATTAATTTAAATTGGCTGGGTGTTTTGTTTAGCAAAAGTTGAAAGAGGAACGTGAAGCTAAGCGGGCCCAGCTGGATGGAAGACATGACTACATCCTCAGCATTGTGGCTTCATGCCTGGGACTGGAGAAATCGGATGTGGAAGATGCCACACTGGAGGGCAATCAGGTATCCTGTATATTTACACAGACATTGTTTTGCATGTAGAATACCACAATAGCCCTAACTAAAAAGAAGTAGGTGTGGCAGCATTTGCAAGACATTATGATTTCTTATTTTGTGCATCTACAGTAAGCGCTCAACCCCCCCGTCTTTCTCAGATTGACCGCATGGAGCAATTCTTTGTGGCTGAGGGTCTTCCACACCTCATGTTCTACTATCAGAACACTGAGCCAATAGAAGCAGGTAATGTGAAAGTCACACCATGAATAAAATATGTGGACTATATCTAATCAAGTCACATCAAGTTGAGGTGCTGTCCCTGTTTGAATCAATCTATGTGGGCAACAGCAATCACAGCAGTATTGTTTGCAGGTCTCCAAAATCACATTTCAATTAAAATGCAAATTCCCCAGTATCAGGATTATAGTAGGAAATCAAGCTAGTTGTGATGTGTGTTGTTTCCATGTTTCTGCAGCCTCTGCACCCTCCCAGCTTGTTGCCCAGCAGCCTGGTCGCAGCAAGACGTCTAAAGTGTTTGTGACAGACGGGAGGGATGTGGCGCTGACCGGAGTGTGTGTCTTCTTCACCAGAGCCAACACTTCTAAGATAATCACCTCTGAGAACATACACAGAGTGAGTCACTTTGTACCGTTTTGGAAATGGAAGCATGTAGGGTGGAGATTTTTTTTTACTGTGGGGGCCTTCTGTTCTGTAGTTAACTTGAATGACAAATCCAAACAGAGCGATTCTTTTAATGTAACAGAAGATGAAAGTTTCTAAAGACAAAAGAACATTTGATTTTGCTTGGCAGTGATTTCTCTTTGAGCCCATTCGTGTGATAAATGGTTCCCCAAGACAGAGTCTTTTCATCCAGAGCTAGCGAGACAATAGGGGGACAGTAGCCCTCTGATGCAACGGGCAGTTCTGGCTATTGATTCTTGCTGACCACCTGCTATCAGAAGCAAAGCTAATCACCACCACTGATAAATGGGCATGTTTGCTACAAGACTCTCGCAGCAAGAAGGGAAAGAAGGACAACTTTGATGTGTGTGTATATGTGTGTGAGAGATAGAGCTTGCGTGTACAGGCCCCACTATTTGAGTATACTATCGGCCATGCAAGAGAGCAGTGTAAAAAATTATTACTGTATTTATAAAAAATGATTTAAATAAAATAACATAACATAATAGCTACATAAGCAGATACAAATAGATACATAAATTAACTAAATTCAAGAGTTGCGGTGAGAAATTTAATGATCAGGTATTGTGGTTGGGCGTCACCTCACACTTTTGCAAGGTTTTACAAATTGTACGTTACTGGCACATGAAGTGGGGTGTACCCATGTGTGAGGTACCACACTCATGCTATCACAGATGCAGGATTACAGTCATATCCTTAAAGTTTTTAATTCAGTAAAATGTTGCATTTTCTTGCAATGACGTTTGGACATTTGTGCACTTTTGTCTCTTTCTAGGATGTACATTTTAATATGTTGGACACAACAGAGGTGGGTCTGTTAAAAAGTGTGGAGCAGTTGCTCTCTGAGATCTTCATCCCCACGCTGAGTAAGATGAACCATGGCTGGGGGGAGCTGGCCAGTCCCCAGGCCCAGGCTGTCAAACAGGACTTCATATCATCACTGGAAAACTTTGTGTCTATTTTGGCTGGAGCACAGGAGAGCCTGCAAGAAAAGGTAAGAAACAGACTCAACAATAATACATTTGATTGTTAATGTGTAAGTTGAATTCAGAACAGCTATAAAATACCCAATTAAGAAACACCTGTGACTTCATTCAACAGCTAATTTAAATATGTGTGCACTAACCAGATATCACAGCCATGCCAGTACTTGGGAACTTAAATGTTGCTTAGCAAAAACACCAAACAATACATAATTATTTGGATTGATATGGACAAATAAAGGCTGTTTGAACACAGTGTCTTCATTTAAATACATTTTATGGAGACACTTGAATGAGCACACACAGGCACATCCAAATAAATTCTAGACACCACAGCAAAAATAAACCATGTCATGGCTCGCCTCCAGGTTACCCTAAAAGAGTGTGACACATTTGACCTGCGGGTGCTGAAAGGCCCATCAGACTACATGGCAGCAGCCAACAGCACAGAGACCACAGAAAAGATAGAGGCCTGCATGAAAGTCTGGATCAAACAGATAGAACAGGTGAGATGTGTTTGGTAACAGGTAAGATGTTATCCTCAAACTTATCGCATCAATTATTTATCCTTGAACTTGCTGTAATGTTGTACTCCTCTTATGTTTTGCAGAGTAGCTTTTGGCCAGATTTTGAAACATAATTTATTCTGAGGTCCAAGTTTGCTTGAAATGTCTTTAAATGTGCTTTGTATCACATCAAGCAGAAAAGGCTATGTGTAAGACAAATACTTCCCTATATATGTGGTAAATATTACATGTGCCAAAAGCAACAAATGCTTAAAATGCATGTTCATGTTCAAATTTTAGCAGTTCAAGTTCAATGAATAGCTTGAAATGGTACAAAGGTAAGTGGTGAACTGCCTGAGGTTAAAAAAAAAACAATTTTGCTACCAATTTCCACAGATGTTCCAACTTGTCTGGATTACTTACAAGCCCCTCTGTTTGTATAAAAGTATTGTTGGAACACACTGTGGTACCATACCCTCGTGAGCATTATTTGAACAGTATTGTACTGCAGAAAGTAGTGTGTTGCAATAAAAATGTACAATGGAAGAGAGACAGACCATCATAACACTTAAGAATGTTGGTCTTTCCTACAGAGAAATTGCAAAGAAAGTCAAGGTGTCAGTGAGTACAGTATTCTTCACCATCAAAAGGCACTTAGAAACTGGGGGAAACTCTGACAGGAAGAGATCTGGCAGACCCAAAGCCACAACAGAATCAGAAGACAAGTTTCTGAGAGTCAACAGCTTGCGTGATAGGCGGCTCACAGGACAACAGCTTCAAGCACAGCTTAATAGTGGTCGTACTAAGCAAGTCTCAGTTTCAACTGTAAAGAGAAGACTTCGAGCTGCAAGTTTGATAGGTTGAGTTGCAGCAAGAAAGCCATTGCTAAGACGTCAGAATAAGAAAAAGAGGCTTTCCTGGGCCAAGAAACACTGCCAATGGACTACTGAAGACTAGAAGAAGGGACTATGGACTTTAAATCTTGATTTAGCAGGATTTTTCTATGCCGTCGAGTAGGCGAAAGGATGGTTCCTCGGTGTGTGACATCAACTGTAAAACATGGAGGGGGAAGCGTGATGGTCTGGGGCTGTTTTGCTGGATCCAGGGTCGTGATTTGTACAGAGTGAAAGGCACCCTGAACCAAAACGGCTACCACAGCATTTTGCAGCGCCATGCAGTACCCTCTGGTATGCACCTAGTTGGTCAGGGGTTCATCCTACAGCAGTAGTGGCCAGCACAGTCACCAGACTTAAACCCCATTGAGCTGGTTTGGGATGAACTGGACAGAAAAGTGAAAGCAAAGCAACCTACAAGTGCCACACATTTATGGGAACTTCTGCAACAGAGTTGGGAAGAACTTTCTGAAGAATATTTGATTTCCATTGTAGAAAGAATGCCACGAGTGTGTTCAGCTGTTATATCTGCCAAAGGGGGCTACTTTGATGAGTCAAAAATTTAGAATACATTTTGGTTTATAAATTGATTCCATGATTTCTTTTTTAACTTCAATTATTTATTTGTTCTATTCTTTCATTTCAGAGTACAATAAGACATTGAACTGCATGAATTTCAATAAAAACCTGGAAAAATTGGGGTGTTCTAAAACTTAACGTGTATGTTCTCCAGGTTCTAGCTGAGAGTGACCAGCTGAGAAAGGAGGCTGATGACCTTGGCCCTCGGGCTGAGCTGGACCACTGGAAGAAACGAATGTCCCGCTTCAATTACCTTCTGGACCAACTTAAGAGCCCTGATGTCAAGGCTGTACTGGGTGTGCTCTTGATGGCCAAATCTAAACTCATAAAGGTCAGACATTACTGTCACTCACGGCTAGGTTTAAGTGACTATATGTACCAGATGTACAAATGCTACTTAATACGACACTTAGCACATTCTGCCAACATTGTAATTTAATAAAAAACAAGGGTTTCTTTGTATAGTTGTGGCGGGAACTGGACACCAGGATCACTGATGCAGCTAACGAGGCCAAAGACAATGTCAAGTACCTCTACAGCCTGGAGAAGTTTTGTGACCCTCTGTACAACAGTGATCCTGTAAGAAAAAAAAACTTGAATCTCTTTAATCTCACTGTATCCATGTTGAAATGCCCTTAAGTTGTGGAAATGACATGTTACACAAATACTGTTCAACTGTCCATGTGTCCAAGTAATTAAGTTGTACAAACACTCACAAGCTATACATTTTGTTTCACCCCAGGTATCGATGGTGGATGCAATCCCAGGTCTGATCAATGCCATCAGGATGATTCACAGTATTTCTCGCTACTACAACACATCAGAAAAGATCACATCGCTTTTTGTCAAGGTAGGGGTGGCTGCTATTCAGCACAATGCAACAATGATGAAGTGGATTCCATTGAAGTAACAATTGGATTCAGCAAAGCTGGCAGCCTACAGTCTGGATATTGTCTTCATTTCATCCCCGAGATCTGTATAATTTTCACGTTTTTATGGATAAATAAAATTAACCCTACTAAGGGCATTGCTACATTAAAGAGCTCATATTTAGCTTTTTGGCTTTTTCCCTTTCCTTTATTGTGTTATATATCTTTTTTGTGCATGTAATATAGGTTTACAAAGAGAAAAAGCCCAAAGTCCACCCCAAAGGAACTGCTCCAAACAGCTCTATTGTAGTCCAGCCTTTACTTCCGTGATAAACGGGCTTCACTTTGCAACACATGTTATAATGCTCGCCTAGCTGCTAGCGTGGCACGTCCTCATACTCTGTTTCTGACTGGCTAATAGTCCCTACCTAGGTACTGCACATGTCAGACTCCCAACAACGATTGAACAGAAGTGCGATGCCTCACTCTGTAGCTAAAACAGAGAGCTTAACACACAGGGTGAAAAGAGCAGTACAACAAAAATATGGTGTTTTCTGAAAATTAAACCATGTAAACCTATTCTGTTATAACCTCTAAATACAGTAATGATACTGAAAATGAGCATAATATGAGCACTTTAACATAGAGTGAAAAACAAGCATTATGAACAAAAAGGATTTGTAAAATTGACATTTCTAACATCCCAGAGCACAAATTACTGGCTCAATTTCTGAAAGATTAGATGTGAACATAATATAAATGTCAAAATGTTTCTTGGGCGATATTATTGCACTTTTGCACTTATTGCTTCTTTAACTTTTTGACATCCTTGCACATGATAATATGTGCACTAATATTGAGCTACTTCAGCTACATGTATAGTCTGAAGTTGTTTGGGTCGACAAATAATTCAAATGCATATCTTTATTTAACTATACCCATCAATACCTCCAGGTGACAAACCAGATGATCACAGCCTGCAAGGCCTACATCACAAATAATGGCTCTTATTCAATATGGGACCAGCCTCAGCAAGTTGTAGCTGACAAAATCAAAGCTGCCATTCACCTAAACCAGGTAATGCTTATTGGTAAAATATGGCATTTACAATGTCAATCATTTATCTCTCCTACTTTTTCTGTTTTTACATTCTCATCAAATGTGGTTTCTTTGCAGCACTGTGGAGCTGTGTGTATACATATATATATATATAGTAGTATAAAACACATTGTCAAACAATTGTTGCCACCTTGATATGGGAAATTAAAGTGACCGTGTGTTCCAGGAGTATCAGAGGTATTTCCATAAAACCAAGGAGAAGCTGGAACTGACTCCCTCAGAGAGACAGTTTGACTTCAGTGAGATGTACATTTTTGGGAAGTTTGACACGTTCCAGCGACGACTCAACAAGATCCTGGAAATGTTCAGCACCATTTCCACTTACTCTGCCCTGCAAGACTCTAAGATAGAAGGACTGGAGACCATGGCTACCAGGTTTCAAGTGGGTATATTGTTAGATCAGATTGTTGTCAAGACATTTGTAATGACACAGAGACACATTCCATTAACTGATCAAATCTAGCCAGTTGAACCTGTGTTTCTTCTGCCATTCATTGATGTTGGAAATGTGTCAGTGCATGGCAAATGTAAAGCAGATGATTAAGCAGAAATATGTCAAAGAAGCATTTTTATAAGCAGAGAAATTCAAGACATTTTTGTAATGGCAGTACAGCTCAGGAGACCACAGTATGGGTCCAAAGGTGAGTTTGCGTTTTGTTAATAAAGAGCTTCATACTGTACATTAGCTTGATCTTGCCACATTACTGTCTTTTTGCTTGGTTTCTTCTTACAGTATAACATTATAACACTTGAATGTCTTGAATTGCATCATGCTAATTATTGTTTAACTGTTTTTCCTAGAGAGTATATTGATGTGAGATGTCTGTTTGTTTCTGCTTCCTTGGATGTATAGACTGCAGACATGCAGGGAAAATGGGAGGTAATGTCTTACCGCAGTCATCAACTTTTAGTAGGCTAATGCATGGCCCATTTTCATAGTTGACAGCATGCAGTGGTAAAATGTCATGTCTATGAATTTTACCACTGTACATATCACTTAACAACAATATGACTAACTGCATGGAACATGAACAGAAAACCAACTCCAAAATGTGTTGTTCATTTATTTTCTTTAGCAATTGACTAGTCACTGTTTTGCATGTTGTCCAGTTTATTAGAATATTTGATGTATGAATGTATAGAAATATAACTTGTACATATATGTGTGCATGCCTGTGTGTTTGTGTGTGGCATAGGCTATTGTGCTGACCATGAAGAAGAAACATTACAGTTTCCTAGACCAAAGGAGAACTGACTTTGATGTTGACTATGAAGAATTCTGCAAAAGCACCTCTGAGCTTCATGTAAGTTTACTATTTCAGACACAAATAATTAGTTTGTTTCCTCTACAGTGTAGTACTGTACACTGTTAACAACAACTTTGATTAATGGGCCTTCAAATTTCAGTTATTACGACTGATTAGGCTCAGGTTAAAGTTGGATGGGACAATGCACATCTGTACATACCCACACTATGCTGTGAAAATTATTAGGCAATAAGTGAAAACACCTGTGACTTACGTTGTTACACATGGCCCAGGATGGATTTGTATTTAAAAATGTCCTACTCGACTGTCTCCTTTGTAATTATTACTTTGCCATTGGCCTTTGTTATTCCAGAATCAGCTGAAGAGTTTCATGGACAGCACCTTTGAAAAAATTCTCAATACGGAGAGAGCTCTAAATGTGCTGAAGAAATTTGAAAGGTAACCCATTTTTTTTAGCACTTGCTATCATCCAATGCATGGTCATCTAAACAATTATTTCTCAGTCTGGTGCTCAGCACAGAAAACTGCTAATTCTCTATTCTACCAGCTCATTACTAGTTAATTGCATTTGCATGGCTTCGCAGGTTTAAACGAGTACCTAATCAAATGGCTGAAATGAAAGGAAAAAAAACAGCAGCACTCTGAATGGGCCTTTCTCACTGTGGATATTTCATCTCATTAAACACAGGTGTAACTAATAACATAATCCCTGCATTCCAAAGGTTCTCCAGTTTAAGGGTCCTTTTTGTGCTGACTGGCTCACTGACATGATTTACTGGCACATCTAAAAAAAATGGTCCCAATGTTGTGTTATTATTAACACCTGGTTATCTGCTGCTATGAAGTCAAAATGTCATGAGATGACAAAGGTATTACCGAAGTAGTGTAATAGACCTTGACTTAAAAGAAGAGGAAGATGTAATTGCTGGAATACCCTATTACAGTTTATTCTACTCTCATCTAATTTATTTCATTCTTCTAATATTGGTTGTTTATTTTTGAATTTATTTTATTTTTGAACTCACTAAAAACAGACTGGGCATCCCAGACCTTGGCATTGATGAGATGTATCAGCGAATTCTGCAGAACTATGGTCGGGACATTGAAATGGTCTCGCGTATATACATGAAGCAGAAACTAGACCCCACCATTGGCCGGGACTTGCCCCCAGTGGCTGGCCGTACACTGTGGGCTCGGCAGCTGTCCAGCAGGATCCAGGGTCCCATGGATCTCTTTCAACAGGTAATTTTGTATGTCTGCCTCTATACAATGACATTTGGCTGGGCCTAGGTGTTGTTTGTTGTTGATTTACAGTAGAATTGTCAGTGCACTTTTCTTCTGGAGTTATACAGTACCATTCGATCCCTGTGTAGCATCCTGGTGTTCTTTCCACACCAGAGGCCAAGAGGATCATCAGGGACTTTAACAGGCTAGCAAGGGTCCTGTTGGAGTATGAAATACTATACCATCACAGTTGGATGCAAAAGGTAAAGGGATGATGCACATAAAATATGCATATTTATAGTCCAATGATCCTATACAGCATGCACATACACCTGAGTGTGTTTTCTCCCCTCTTATCCACACTCAATGCTTTCTTTCTTTTCCTTTCTTTTTACTCTTTTTCTCTGCTTCATTATCTCTCTTTCTTTTACCTCTCCTTTCTCACAACCCTCCCTAAACAACCCAACCCACGTTGATACCTCCTGCCCAGATGGAGGATGCCCGGGTCGGCCTGCAGGCCTCTCTCCTGGTCAGGTCTCCACAGACAGGGGAGCTGTTTGTGAACTTTGACCCTGAGATTCTGACCCAGATCAGGGAGGCAAACTGCATGACAAGGATGCATTTGGAGATCCCGCCATTCGCTGCTTTGTTGCAGCAGAAACAGGACACCCTGAAGAAGAACTACAATAAATTACAGGTGGATAGGAAATAAAGTTGTACACATCTGCAAATACATACAATTTAAAGAAGCAATATGAGGAGCCAAAGTTAAATGTGCATTTATGAAAAAGTATGAAAGCCGGTATTCCTTGTCATAATTATATTAGAAAGCCATATGTAATATAAAGGTACATACATTATATAAAAGTAGGTCATTCAAATTGTAGCCTACTTACAGCATTCTCCACTGATTAAATCAGTTCAATATTTTTCCCTTCCAGTTAATGTTGAGTGAGAACACCAGAGTGCGGACCAAGATTCAGAGTGCTTTTGAACAGCTGGCCATGCCACATGTAGCTAAGGTAAGATATGGTTATGATATAACCCAAGTTGCATTTTAAAAATATAGCCCATTTCCTGCATGCTATTTGTTTATTGGATATATATATATATATAGAATATAGAATATATTATTATATTATATATACATACATCTATGATTAATATTATTCTAATTAAAAGTAACTACCCAAGATCTAACTTGTAATTAATGATAACATTTGAAATTATTTCACAATTTATTGGCTCATAGCCTATTTTTGCTCTCTTTATTAATGAGTAGGCTGTATAGGCCTATTCAATGTCTAATAATTCTATCATTGTTTTAAGTAGCCTACAGAACATTAAAGGGATCTTATTAAAAACTACAGTCACAGTGATTTATAGTGAGTATAGAGATTTAATCCGCTACAGAGGCTAATGTCATTTTTAATTAGACTATTGCATGTCATGTGCTATTCACAAATTGTAATTCAGTTTGGAGCACAGGTGTGTGTAGCCAACCCCCCCGTCCAGGTGTTCCCAATTTCTGTTTGGTAAGGCCCCTATGGACCTCGGGTACTTACACAATCAATTCTCCGCACTTTCTGTGTGTGTAATGCTAATATGGAAACGTTTGCAGTTAGCCTAATGACAGCCATAACGTGCATAAGAAGAAGAAAATAACAACAACAACAGCAACAACAACAACAACAACACGAAAGAGACCAAGTTAATTTACTGCATTAACGTTCGGTACAGGTGAGCTTTCTAGCTAGGCTGTAGTATTGTCAACTAAACTCATGGATAGGCTGACATAGGCTATATTGTGTTACCTATAGCATGTTATTTATTTTTTACTGGAAAGAAACAGACCATTCAGAAGGGTCAGGGAATCACTGGATAATGCATTATTCATTTGTAATTAGAAAACGAAAAAACGGGCCGATGTTTTGCTTTAGCAACAATAACTTTATGCTAGCATGGCTCGCGCCTAACTACGATCCACCAAATGAATCCCGTTTGTACAGTATTTCCGTCCAAATAATAACGCGACTTTGTTGGTGGTAGTATGCTAACGGTGAAAAAAATCGGAGACTAAACTAACCTTTAGGGAACCATAAACTAACGTTCCCCAACGTTCCCTAAACGTTCTGTGTTAGTGGGGTAGTATGTAAAAGTAAAGCTGTTTTATCCCCCTGCAACAGTTAATAGCTTTATTGGTAAGACTTTATACTAAAGGTATGAATTATCATGAATTCCTGCATGACTTCATGCATGAAAAAGCATGAATTCATTCATGAACTATCAGTAAGGATTAATAGTAGCCTATCTCATGCATGACTTAATACAGGAAAAAATATGTTAATTTATGCATCAAAGGTATTTCAATCATCATGATTATTATGTGCGCCACAACTAAAATGAACAACTGTTGGAGAGAATGATGAGGTTTTGTCATTGCTTTTAAAAAAAGAAAATACAGGATGCAAAAGAAAAATAAATGTTTCAGGTTAAGAAATCATATTGTTTTTGACTTTTTTCTGTTTTTTCCCCTAGTGAAATAATTGTACCTCCTCAGGCTTGTTAAAATACTTTATTAAACAGCTTTGGTGGAGCTGCGTTTGTCTTCTTGGGACCCAAGTAGAAATATAAGTGGTAGCTTACATGATTATAAAGGAATAAATAAGACCTATTTTTTTTTTTTTTTACTAACATTTAACATGTGACTGGTGAATTTATGACAAAATGAGACTGACACATCCGCTACTGTACAAAGTGCATCATCATACATCGCTGACTTGACAGGTGGATGAGGCTATACAACCAGGTTTGACCTCCATCAACTGGACATCTCTGAACATAGACAAGTACCTTGGCCGCATCGACAAGGCTTTGGGTAAGCAACAAATCCAGCAATATCAATGACTCACATGCTGACACATAAGACATCCTGCAACTCGCTACTGGCAGCATCTGAAAATATTTGAATTGATTCCTTTTGTATTGCTGTTGGTCCGAGTGTTCTCATAAGTAACCTTCACATTCAGTATGCTGTCTCTCTCTATGCTCTACATTTTCTTTTTATCCTTTTATCTTTCACCACTCTCTTACCTTCTTCCAATGCTTGACAACTTCTTTTTCTCCTCCTCCTGTTGGTCTGTGTCGCTCTCTTTCTCTTGTCTCTCCAGTTGACCTGGAGCTGTTGATGGACAGGGTAAATGACTTGGTGGAGTTTAGGATAGATGCAGTACTGCAGGAGATGAGTGGATCCACACTGTGTGTTTTGCCAGAGGATGAGCCAGTCACCTGTGAGGAGTTTGTTCAGACTACCAGGGTAAATAAATGCAAAGTCTCTTTCAAATAAAACAACAATATTAGTCTGTAGCTATAGTTTTACTAAGCCCGCCTTCTAAATTATGCAACACCCCCAGCCCCCACCTCACTTGCTATAATTTGAAAAATGTTATGATTACATAAAAATTGAATTGCATGCAAAAGAGCTTTAATACACTTCTCAAATAATAGTTTTTATTCTCTGAAGGCATTCATTTAATTATTATCAATTACATAAATGGTACATTTTGTACAACATATGTTAATATGCCCTCCATCAAGGCTATTTCTATATATTTGTTGTGACACTGCTTGTGGATGAGCACAAAGTGGCTCATTAGTAGTCAAGGCCACATGTTATCAATCACGATGTATTGTTGTGATGAAATAGCTGCTAAGTTTATCAAAACAAAGTTATGTGAATGACTGACTGCTGACAAAGCAGTATATTGTATCATACAATGATATAAAGTACATGTTGACTCATGCAAATTCCGACCCATGTCATGGGATGTCCATTACTGTGTAGACATCGCTGATAGTTATTAAAGCTGACATTATTTGATTTTCTTTTGCCCGGATAACTTTATTATAGTTCAATATGTAGAGTTGAATTAGAGTGAATTAAAAATAAATGATGTAATTTTCTTGTCTTTATGCAGTGAATCAATCATGTGCCCTTGGTATCCAGAAAAAGAAATATATCCAAAGAGTATTATTGTCATTGAAGCTGCCCTGGTTTAATCCTAAAACTAATGTTATGCTGCAGTGCACTACCACTTATATGACATATTTTATATATATATATATATATATATATATATATATATATATATATATATATATACACATATTTGTATAGGACCTGTGCATAAGACAAGCCCAGAGTCTCCACACTAAGAGCTCACTGGTGGAGGAGGCTGCTAATGAACTGATCAACATGCTGCTGGAGTTTGACCACAACCAGAGAGAGGAGGTGGAGAAGATAGAGGAAGAAAGCTGCGCTGAGAGCAAGACTATAGACCACATTGACAGTGAAGGTATACTAACATTTTCCTTTTGAGATCAAATAGAATGGGAAATGAAAAGGTGCAATGGAACTTACTAGAAGAAATAAGGTTAATGACAAATCTCGCACAGATGCATGAAATAATAGAAAGGGCAACACTAATAAGGCCACAATTTGTTATAACTTTATTAGTTCAACTTTAATTGACGTCTGAATTGGCAATCTGAAACCCATATACTGATAAAACAGAGTTACTGTTATATATTTGTATTTGCTATGTTAGAGCTGTAGCTAAAGTGGTCGATGTTCACCATAAATGTGCCACTTCTTGCATCTCAGGTGAAGATGAAGGCCGCTCAGAGGGCCGTCTCTTCTCGAGAAACACCTTGCTCCCTCCTGCAAGCGTTGGCCCTTCCTCTCCCTTGGTGAGGAGGAGGAAGAAGAGGGACCTGATGGAAGTGATGGAGGAGGAAGCCCAGGAGCTGCTCTCCTACTTTAACCACCGCCACGTGGATGCTTTGCTCAGATTGACACGCAACACCCTGGAGATGCTACGCAAGCGTATCCACGCCTCCTCGCTCATGAATTTCTTGGGTGGGTCTTGCGTACTGTAACCATTTAGCTGCTCTCAGTATTTGGCCATATCTTAATATAAAATTATTTCAAAAATATTTTTTATGTAAAACCTACATTTTTGTTTTTATTTAATCATGACCAGGAGCGATTCTAGGATCAGACCTTTAAGGGGGCTCAGCCCCTAATGAGAATGTGACACGGATACAGTGCCATGCAAAAAAAAAACTGCTAAATCGGTAATTTCATTAGCCGATAATCTCTGAACTAGCTACTGAACAACAACAATGTCAGCTAATGTTTTTAACTAAACCTGACACTTTATAAGTCACAGTAATAACGACCAATTTGACACAATGTTCTAACATTCAGCAATTTGAGTTACTTACGTTTCAATTTGGGTTCTAATCTGAGCCATGAAATTACCAATTTCTTCTCTGGGGACTACCAACGTTAAACTTCACAACAGCACTCCTGCTCTCCCTCTGACAGATTAGATAGAACGAGACTCAGCCAAAGGCGGGAGTCTGGCACAACCACCTCCGATTGGCCAACACTATGTTTCTGTTGACCCTTTCCTTGATTGGCTTACAGGTTCATAGCATTGGTTACAGCGACACAAGATATTACACCTGTTTTAAGCCCTTTGAACCTGTAATTGTTTGTCCTCTGTCACTAACAGACAAGTTTGCAAACTCTAACTTGAAGCACTAAAATTGATTTTAGTGTCAAGTTTGATATATATATATATTTTTTTTTATTATAATTTTTAGGGGGGCTGAGATTAAATTGAGTTTGAGCCCCCCTAAAAAAGGGTCTAAGATCGCCAATGATCATGACTTGTGACACAAGCATTTTTGGAAGGCACAAAAGTATCAAATAATAAAACAATTATCCTTCTTCTGTTGGAAGCAAGTATTAGGTACCATGAGTTCTGACTTGAGAGGTTGATTGTTGCCCGTTCTGTCCACTGAGTTCATAAAATGTCCATCTTTGGACATCACCACACCGTGTCAGAGCTTCTCTTCTTTCCCCGTGTAGCTGAGAGTGACTCACCAAGTCGTGGTAAAAGCAGCGGTCAGCAGGCAATCTTTAGAGTCAATGTGACCCTCTCCATCCCTAACATCACCATGGTCCCAGCTCTGGAGGAGGTCCAACAGGCTCTAAACCGGGCTGTAGAGTGTGTGGTCAGTGTCAGCAAAGGAGTCAGCCAGTGGAGCAAGGAAAGGATCTCCAAGGTGGGTTTAACCGAGCAATCATTTGTGAAAAGTAATGGAGTTATACATCTGAAGAACCTTTGAATTGAAAGAATTGCTCTCTAGTCTACCACAAAAGCCCTGAAGTCTTCCCTTATGTCCGTTTCCCCTTTGCAGAGAAAAATGAATGAAAGACGGATGGCGGCTCTGAAACGGGACAGTTCTGAGAGTGAATCAGAGGATGGAGCAACAACATACAGAAGCCTGGCTGGTATGAGAGGACATGAGACCTTACCTTACTTATCCTCAGCAGTTCAACAACTCAACACTGACTTCAAAGAGATTTATCCATATTATTTCCAACATGCAGACCAGAACATTTATTATTAGCTACTGCACCACAGTCACTTGATAATCAAATCTCCTTATTTTACAGCTCAGCACAGCAAAGCCACAACTGACTAGGATCAGATAGAGACGTGTTGATGGAAATGACATGAATATGTCAGTGGTTTTGGAAGGAAGACATTTAAACAAACATTTAAAAATTTTATTTGAGTAGAGCACTCACATTGCACCCCTGCTATCATGGAGGTAAAGATGTGAAACATGATAATGGATGACAAAGCAGGGTAATTGATTTGCTTATTTGAATTAAAAAGTTGGATATGAATAGGTTCTATATAGTTTATATAAAAACTTTTCCAGGAAACCCTTCAATGAAAACCCCAAAAGTTAAAGTGTTTATGGTTTAGGTAACATGATATTTAAGGCAACCACTGACACAAGAAACAGGCATTTTATGTTTGAGGAATCATTCGCCAGTGTCCACACCTGTAACTTATAACTCAACCTCATCATCAACACTTGTTAAAACTCGCTAAACAATCCTTTATTGATGTATAATTATAAATGAAGGATTCCAAGCAAAACCCAAGTTGTTTATGAGGGGTGTAATGATACATTGATATGGATCGATATATAGATTCAATGATCAATGATCCAATATCAATGATGCAAAGTGAAAATATACATATCATCGCCTTTATTTGGAAATTCTGACTTTATATTTGTTGTTTTTATTAAATAGAATAGTTTGTGTTCATTTAAATTACTGGAAGAGGTCAGTAATAAATCAAGTCAAATCATATTTTAGTTGCTTTTTAGAGTTGATATAAATGAAACTGATTTTGTTCAAAGGGCTTATGATATTGTCTCATATCCATCGCAGGCCCCTGAATTGAATCAAATCGAAATTGCATTGTAGCAGACTTTGTGATATCAGCAAATATCACATTGCCGTCCAAAAGATCAATTTAGTATTGTATTGTGATAAAACTCTTTAAAAATGTTTCGATCCATAACCCCCCACCCCCCCTCCCCTTCCCCCCCGTACATTCACAACAACTGTCCTCTAAACCTTTACTTTTTCAGAGGGCAGCACCTCAGATATTTCAGCATCTGTAATCCAGGCTATCCCATTCCAAGCTAGAAACTACTACAAGAGTGTGTCTGAGAACAAGGAGATAGTCAAACTAGTGTCTGTTCTCAGCACCGCCATCAGCTCCACCAAAAAGGTATGTGTATATAATTGGCCTAACCTGTACAGAACAAGGAGAAACAAATTAAAGATGCATACATCAGAATCTAAACTGTACTGTCCATCTATTGTTTTTTTAAATATCTTTGATATATTTTTTATATGTCACTGTCATTTCTTACATAACTCCTGTTTTATAGGAAGTGATGACTGCTCTGGACCGTTTTAGCCGTTACCATCACATCTGGAGAAAGGACCGTGAAGACACCATGCGAAAGTACGATAAACAAAATGTCTGACTGATATTATCATCTGACTCTACAACTGAGAACTAACAGTTTTATTTACTATGCATCAAGTAACTGCCAGTGAAAACAGCTTTATGTCAACGCTATTTGATTTTTTGTTTTTTTTACAGATTCATCCAGGGCAGTCCCTTGCTATCAGAGTTTGAGAGCCAAATTATTTTCTATCGAGATCTGGAGCTGGAAATAAACTCTGAACCAGAGTACATCACTGTAGGAGCTTTGGCTCTATTCACAGGTTAGATTAAGTTGCAATATTTTGCTGGAATTGTAACTAGCTGTCCATTGGTACTAACAGCACATTGAAAATGTCTTCATTATGGATAAGGCGTCTGAAAAGAACTTTATACAAACACGAAATATAAAATTGACCTTTAGCCAATTCATCACTGATCTCTGCATGCTCACATGTATTTCTTTGTACCAGCGGACCTGAAGATGTCCCTCACTGCTGAAACCAAGAACTGGATGGTGGACTACGGACTGTACTGTAACAAGAAATATCGCTCAGACATGGAGCAGATCTTTGCTTTTGTTGATGAAGCAGGAAAGAAACTGAATAGGCAGATCAAAGACCTGGATGACATTCGCATCGCCATGGCAGCACTCAAGGAGATCCGAGAGCACCAAATATCTATTGATTTTCAAGTTGGTCCCACAGAGGTAAACACAGCATTAGGTCTTTCATACAGCATGGTAGTTGCTGACCCCCTTTCCAGACACACAATTGGAGTAGGACTAGATGTTTTCAGTAGTGTACATGAGAGCATTTCAGCAGTGTTCGAGTGTTTCAGGAGTGTATAGTGAATGGGTTACAATAGCAAATTGTATACATGAACAGAAAGCATTTGCATAATGTTTATGAACGCATTTAGGACTTCTGTATCAAAAAGCTCAAAGGCAGTGCAGAGGAAGTGCAGGAATTGAAACTCTTACATGTTTTATGTCAATGTTTGATTCATTTGACAAAGTTATTTGTATATATTTGCCAATATTTGTAGATGTCAGGTGAAAGTTTTTTTCATCCTCACAGGAGTCTTATGCCATGCTTCATAAATATGAACTGTCAGTGGCAAAAGAGGAGGCCGATAAGGTGGATACGCTGCGTTACACATGGGAGAAGCTGCTGTCCCGGAGCACAGAGATACAGAATGAGCTTGTTGCCCTGCAGCCCAACTTCAGAGGAGAGCTGATCAGCAATGTGGAGACCTTCCTGGAAGACTGTCAACACTTTTACCAGGATTATGACAAGGTAAAAGAAAAAAGAGACAAAAAATGCAAGATGCATATGCATGTCTGTACAGACAAAGGCTCAGACAGCCCTCACCACCAACGCCTGTATAATGTTAACTTCCCTTCAAGGATCAAGGATTTAATTGAAATTAAATTTGGGCTAACACAATTAATACAGTATATAAAACTACAGTATGCAATCCTAATCTGGATTATTAAATAACAAATTTACAAGTTGCTGCCAGTAAAAATGGTTAATGCATGTAGGGTCTGAGCTGCAAAGTCCACATACACACTATGGTTCAACTGATCAGTACACAGTATAACAAACATCTGCACATTAATTAAACAAAACCTGCATTCTGAAACAAAGAGAGAGAGAGACAGAAAAAAGCACTGCTGCACTGGTGGTGGTAACTTTGTGATTAATGTATTAGTATTATAATTATTAGAGTGTTTATATTTGCAAATACAAACCTTTAGAAATCGCTACAGAGCTGTTAAAGCTGACTGACAGCTGATCCAGCTATGCCATTGTCATCGGAAAATTACGTTTAATTTTCCTACAAACGTGTTTCCTTGATTTCTCTCTCCTCACAACTTTTCCTTGCATCTCTCCTCGCTTCTTCAGTGAAAAGGACGAAGATGCATGAGGGAAACGTTGATAGATTTAAGAGATTAAGATTAAAGAATTGGGATGTACCCATAGACTTACTTTTTCCTCTCTGCTTCAGGATGGCCCCATGGTGGTAGGGCTAGCTCCTCAGGATGCCAGTGATAGACTCATCATGTTCCAGGTTTGTTTCTGACGATTTGAGCTGGGCATGATAACTGTGCTTGCTTTTTTCACTGTGTGTAAAATGAATACATGGGGAATCAAATATATTATACTGCAAATGTAAAATGGCTGAAAAATATGACAGCTAAATTAGGTACATTTATATGATTTTTATTTCAAGTACTGTACTGATTTGGGATATTTTTTTGCCATTCCTTTTTTCTTTAGAATCGATTTGACAACCTGTTCAGGAAGTACATCACTTATACAGGTGGAGAGGAGCTGTTTGGACTTCCTGTTACCCAGCATCCCCAGCTGTTGGAGATAAGGAAGCAGCTGGCTCTGCTGCAGAAGTTGTATGGCCTTTACAACAATGTCATCGAAACAGTCAATGGCTACTATGATATCCTCTGGGCTGACATCCACATTGAAAAGATCAATAATGAGCTACTGGACTTTCAGACGAGGTTAGACAGTGTTTTTTTTTTTAATATTAATCTTCATACTAAATTTAAAGTTTCCCAGTCGGTAAACATGGATGTAAACAATGCTGGAATTAAAATATAAAAAAAAAAAAAGTCTTTATGAGGAAAGAAATGCACTAGACTCTTTTGTTAGATCTCAAGGATACACACACTGTGTTTTAGTGCGTAACACTAAATGTAAAAATAACTTTAGTTTGTTTATAAGAAAGCACCACAGGGTCGCTTTAAGTAAATTAAACTGATCAGTATTTAACGATAGTTACGTATTGTAACTCCAGATTCTATGAGTATAGGCATAGCCCTCTAAGAGCTGTTGCTATTTGGTTTATCCCTCGCTCATGCGCAGTTGTGAAGATTTCTTCTGCGCCCTTGTGCTTTGCATGGGCCTCTCTTACATCCGCATTTACTGCATATTACAGCTGCGAGACCAGAGATCTGCTCCCAACATCAGCATTTTTCTTCAGCCAATGTTAGTGAAGCAGGTGGCATGGATCTATGCCTATACTCATAGAATCTGGAGTTACATTACGTAACTATCGTTCTATTTAGATATAGAGCTGTTGCTATTGGGTTGACACCAAAAATCCACAAGCAGATAGCATAGACTAGCTCCTCTTCCTTCTCACACTGTACAGGCTTTTTTATGTTACAAAATTATATTGTTTGCTTAAAAACCTGATAGGCTCCATGACTGGCCTGCTTAACGTTGTGAGGCCCTGCCGCATGGATTCTGAAGGTGCTCCATGATTAAGATTAAAATCATTAATGATGCAAAGCACATTCCTCATGGGCACTCTGGTGTAGGAGGATGGAGACATGGCATACCAGATCTAATAGCGCATCACATGCCGTTAAGTGCGGATAAGACCGAGTGAATCATGCAGACACATCGCGCAATGAAAGCGGATGAAAAAAGGCACGGAGATGCCCAAGATGCCCTTGCGCAGATGTCAGCCACTGTCATACCTCTGAGGAGGGCCGTGGGTACTGATAACGCTCTCGTGGAGTGTGCCCAGATGCCACTTCCTTTACACTAAAAGCGTGGGTGGTAACCTCACACAGCCGGTGAGACAGCTGCTGTTTCGAAAGAGCCACGTGAGTGTTATATAGTGAACGAACAGCTGCTCAGCCTGATGTTAGGTTGATAGTTGATAGTTAGGCTGTAAAGTAGCCGCGGTCCCATCCTCTCTAATAGAAAAGCAGGATGGTGAGACCGACAGCGTGCATAAGTCACTCACTCTCCTTGCCGACGTCAAGGCTATGAAGAGCACTGTTGTCAGGAATAACATTCTGAGAGAGATTTGTGCCAGAGGCTCAAAAGGGGAACCCCCGAGCCCGGAGCACTGGGATTAAATCCCATTAAGGTGCTAGAGAACGCAACAGGTTTCTATCGTCTGATCCCCTTCAACCACCGCTTCACTAAGGGATGCAGAAAACCATCTCTTCTCCACAGTCCTTGTGGAACGACGAAAAAGGCTGCAACATACGCTTTAGAAAAAACTTAGCCAAATCATTATCCAGCAGTGTCTGAAGGTAGGTTAACACGAGAGGCAGAGGACACGAGGTGGTGTCTGAGCCTTTCACCACACACCAGCGCTGGAAAGCGGACCGCCGTCAAGCGTAACACACTGAATGAATAAGGCCGCTAGTCGTTCTGTGACTTAAGATCTGTGTATTCACATACAGCATATTGGCTCACACAGTGGGCTCTGCTGTAACAGATCAACATACCCGATTTAACCACAGGGTGTAGCTGTTGCCTAAGTAGTGCAACGAGATACCCTAACCTCTCCAAGCGCTCCCGTTCAGCGACCAGGGCAACAGCTGTTGGCTTTTCACTGCGGGGTGGGAGATCGCACAGTCCAGCTGCGACAGTGCGTCCCTGTGCCATGATGAAGTCCCCCCCGAGTCAGGAACCATGGTGCACTTCTGTGTTCTAGTGCCACTAGAATGGCAGCCAGGCTCTCTTCCTGAATGCAAGCCAGGAGACAAGGAGTCAGGGGGGACAGGGGGAAAAGCGAAAACAGTCTCACGCCTTCATAGAGAACCACAGTGCACACTGTGCATTCTCTCATGAGGCGAACAGATCTACTTTCGCCCTTCCAACATGTTCCACAGCATCTGACCAAGAGTGAGTTTATGTCCACACCAGATGAACTACCGCCTGTGAGAGGATCGGCGAACCCTTTCGCCAGTTTATAGCAAATTCAAGGTTTGTAGATATTGCACAGCCTCCACTGTGTGGAGTGCAGCTCTCTCCTGGGAGGGTGTCATAATGATTAGGTTGTCTAACAGAACCCTGATCCCCCTCTATATAATGGCTGAAAAAAACACCTTGATACATAAGGATGGTGTACAATGGGCCAGAGAGTAGCCTAATGGCAACCGGTCCATTGAACTCCCAGGAAGGAGAAGCACAGGAATTTTCTGTGTTTGGGGATGACCGGAATGTGAACGTGCCCTAAGGGCAATGGAAGTGAACCAATCGCCGGGTCAGTGAAGCGGACATGGACCTGGTCCTGGGGAGATGGCGTGTGGGCTTCCGTCGGCTGAAAAAAGTGGCCTTCAGAAGCAGGATGGAGGCCAGGCTCCGTTTCCGTGTCGCCTTGGACCCTGATGAATGCTGCATAGCGGGACACTGGTACCACCCGTCTCCTGGGTTCGGAGAATGCTGACTCAGCATTCACACAGGTCGAGAACAAAACATTAGCGGTGGGCAGGGAGCCCGCCTGATGCGGAGGAGAAAGCCACTGATGCGGTGGTCCCCTTCTGGGACGGAGACCGCCGCAGTGGCGGGGCTCCGTAATCCTCTTCTGTTTCGAGCTCCAGTTCTCCCAATGGGGAGGAGGGAGAGCCGGTGCCGGCTAGAGAACCATCTCTGGGGGGATCCAAGTCAGTGGGACTCTTGCCCACCAAAGAGATCCGGGATGTCTGGGTGTCGCTGCTGGTGGTATCCTTACCTTACCTGACTGTCCGTCCGGCTGCCATCGTCTGCCGCTTCAGTTCCTCCGTCGGTAAGCGGGTGCAGAACTGCTGGCGGGGTACACAGGCGGACACCGCTGTTCTTCAAAGTCTTCAAACTGCTTGTCGCTGAAGAAAAATAGGGAGCAGATCTCTGGGCTCACAGCTGTAAGAGAGAGAGAGAGAGGCCCGTGCAGGGCACAAGGGCACGAAATAAATCTTCTACGAAATAGAACTGTTTTACCCAAGTTGTGCTGACCTGAGCTAAATTGGAAGTAAAAGGGACAGTGAGACACTCCAGGAAATATCATGCTTCCTCTACTGAACTGGAACGAGCAAAACCAGACTAAATAGAACTCAGTCGATAAGGTGTTTTACCGATTTAAACTGAAAAAGTGGCTTTCGCACATAGCAATGAGGCCAGCTAATTGACCACCAAATTCGAAGACTACCATATGAATTTTTCCTGGCCTGATACAAAGTAATTTCCCTGGAATTGTCTGATAAAATGTTTTTTCATGAAGCACTGCATACATGCTTCAAAGGATTTCAATTTCACTATTTCCATCCACTATATCTTTGAACTCTCTCCTCTACAATGGTTCATTTATTGTGCATGTGTCGAAGGGAAATTGAAAAGGAAAGAGGTTCGGAAAATACAAGTTAAAGGCATTTCCCCTAGATGAGAACATTGTTTTTAATATGTCTCCACTTTTGTTTTCTCCAGGGTGAAACTAGTTAAAGTTGTAAGCAGTTAGCAGTCACAAGGGAAGTATGTGCTGACGTTACAGATGAAGAAGACAGGACGACTCCTTCCTCTGGCAGAAAAGCTGTCTATCAGTTTTAGAAGTGTTACTTTGGTCTGGGTACACTGTGCAACTGTGCTAGCGCATGTGTGTCTCAAAAGGACACACATATACAGCTTTTGGACTGTGTTTGGTGCAGAATTAATCTTTAGTGAGTATTAGCCATGGGTTTGTTGATAATTGCATACTTTAACTACCAGGTGTCGCAAGCTGCCTCGTGCTCTAAAGGAGTGGCAGGCTTTCATGGACCTGAAGAAAACAATTGATGAATTCAGTGAGTGCTGCCCCCTGCTGGAACTCATGACTAACAAGGCTATGATGAGTCGCCACTGGAAGAGAATTACTGAGGTCAGTGAAACAAGGCCACCAACATACCACTGCAGTTACCAGTCATCATCAACACCTACTATTAAACCTATGTAATAACTATAATGTCAATAATAATAATAGCTGTTGTCTTGACATTTGGAATGAATAGACACTTGTTTCCATACTTTGACCAACAAATATCTGGTTTGTGCTAAGGTGACTGGGCATGGCTTTGAGGTGGAAAGTGATACATTCAAGCTACGCAACATTATGGAGGCTCCTCTGCTCAAGTATAAAGAGGAGATTGAGGTAAGAATGAATAGTAGCCTACCAATGCAGGCCAAGCAAAAGTTTTATATAGCAAAAAGTGACTAATGCAAAGAAAATATATAATTTTAGGCACTGTCCTCAATGTTCTTTTCAGTTGTATTTGATACAATGTAATGCATGAGATTAATATACAGTTTAAAAGAGTTGCAATATGCCTTAATATCATTCTCACAATGCATTTAGCATTAATCGTGGCACCCAATAGATGTTTTTAAGCTCTAGCATCATTTTCATACATTCCATTAAATCAGCTGTTGACACTAAAAATGTTTCTCTGATCATCAAAATCTAGAAGACCTCTTTATGGAGAGCTTGGTTTGTATTTTTGGTTTATTTAGTCAAAGTATTTTGAGCTTTAAAATGTTGTTGACAATAATGGTGAGGATGTAATGGAAAAAAGGATGTTTAGTGATATTATCAATATTGATGTTAATGATGATTATGTTAATACAATGTATAAAATACTTACATAATTCCTTAATTCCCTTGCTGATTGAATTTTGTTGTACTCATCACTTACGTTTAATCCCAATAAAAAAACTCAAATCCTCAAGTAGCCTGGCTGGTATACTGAAACATGTTTATATATTTATATTTATTTTGCCGATTGCATTTGTATTGCTACTGTTAAAACACATTTGGGGTGATTTTATACAGGATATCTGTATCAGTGCGGTAAAAGAGCGGGATATTGAGCAGAAGCTGAAGCAGGTGATCGCTGAGTGGGACAACAAGATTTTTACGTTTGCCAACTTTAAAACCCGTGGAGAACTGCTACTAAGAGGAGACAGCACATCAGAGATCATTACCAGCATGGAGGACAGCCTGATGATGTTGGGGTCTCTAATGAGCAACAGGTATGTTCATGTTGATTTTCATAATTATCAGTATTAGGATTTGGATGAGTGCCATTAAATTAAAATGCATCCAAACACTTTCTGTGGGGCACTTGTTCTGCCCCTACGGGCATGGGAATTTATTTGGCTGATATTGTACAAGCTGTCACTGTGTGTGCTTGGTATAATGTAAGGCTTATATGCATGTAACTTATTTCTCAGGTACAACACCCCATTTAAAGCCCAGATTCAGAAGTGGGTTCAGAATCTTTCCAACACCACTGATATTATAGAAAACTGGATGACCGTCCAGAACCTCTGGATCTACCTGGAGGCTGTGTTTGTGGGTGGAGACATTGCTAAACAGCTGCCTAAGGTAAATTAGGTCACAGTGAATAAGTTATATTTACTGTACTGTATATTTTTTGCACAAACAAAAATACAACTCCTAATAATCCAATGAATATTTGACTGAACCTTTTTAGGAAGCAAAGCGTTTCTCTAACATTGACAAATCATGGGTGAAAATCATGATGCGAGCCCACGAGATGCCCAATGTAGTACAGTCATGTGTTGGAGATGAGACTATGGGACAGCTGCTTCCTCACCTCCTCGAACAGCTGGAGATCTGCCAGAAGTCACTTACAGGGTGGGTACAAAGGACTAATATCTTAATCAGCTCACACCTTAAAACTATATGGAGTTTTGAGGTGTGACTAGTTCAAAACATTCAAAGTGAGGAGAGAGTACTGCACTTTGTTACTGTTATAATACGAAAATATTTATTTTCAGTTTTTTGCTGCCAACTGTACCACTGTAAATGTGTCTGTTTTTTTGTGTTTTTGAACACAAGGTGCTTGATGACTATTGCAGGTAACATTTTATTTTTTTTATCATGCTGTCAAACAGCTATTTGGAGAAGAAGCGTCTGCTGTTTCCTCGTTTCTTCTTTGTCTCTGACCCTGCCCTGCTGGAAATCCTGGGCCAGGCCTCTGACTCCCACACCATACAGGCTCACCTCCTCAACGTCTTCGACAACATCAAATGTGTCCGATTCCATGACAAGGTACATTTCTCATGCAGCCCCTTAGAGTGTTTTTATTGTTTCTTTACACAACTGGCCTTCTAATAGGTCAGTGTCTAAAACCAATTGCATCTTTTAAACCCTCTGACATGAGATTTTTTGCACAGCTGAAAAGTATGGGGGAAAAAAATTATTGCAACAAACAGGGTAAAATACATAGGACATACATTTGATCAACTAATTTAAAAATAGTGTAGAATGGGAGAATGTTGTCATGTTCTTTTCCTTACCTCACAAGTGAAATAGGATACAAAATATGTGATTCTAATCAATAAAACATGCCATCTTTCTCAGATATATGACCGTATTCTGGCTGTATCTTCACGGGAAGGGGAGACTGTGGAGCTGGATCGTCCTGTCACAGCAGAGGGGAATGTAGAGGTTTGGCTCAATGCTTTGCTTAAGGAATCTCAGAGGTCTTTGCACCTGGTGATCCGACAGGCTGCCCTGACCATCCAGGACTCTGGCTTTCAGCTCATCGACTTCCTCAACTCCTTTCCTGCTCAGGTAGATCATCGCTGGATTCAAAGAACTCATCCACATAGTTCAAAACATGGGCCATAACATTACTCTCTGTGATTGTCAGCCAAAGAATATGTACTGAGCAGAAAACATGACATTGATGATACATGACATTATATAAACTAGAGCAGAATTATGAATTTGGCAAATTCATTTCTGCATAAGATATCTGTGATGAACATCAATCTTTTGTGCTTAGGACTTTATTTGATTTCTGAGATGTTCTCAGCTTTACTTTTGTATTCTGGGAAGTAATAAAGGTCTTTTAATAAAATGTCTTTGTCCTTGATCTAGGTGGGCTTGCTAGGTATTCAGATGATATGGACAAGGGACTCTGAGGAGGCTCTGACCAATGCTCGATATGATCGCCGCATCATGACCAAAACCAACCAGCTCTTCCTGGATCTGCTCAACACACTGATTGACATGACCACAAGAGACCTAGGGGCTGTGGAGAGGACCAAGTACGAGACTCTCATTACCATCCATGTCCACCAGAGGGACATATTTGATGACCTGGTGAGTATTTTGTTGATCATATAGTAGTACTTAACTTTAAGTTTGATGGCACACTATACTAATGTCATTGGACCATACAAACAAGCCCTTTAACATGTCTGTTCAAGTTAATCTATTCAGAATATCCTGCTCATGGTAGCTATTCTTTTGTAAAACTGCATTGGATATTGGGATTACCCGAGGGTTGGGGTGTCAGAATAACAAATGGTGTCCACTGCAAAGAGTCAATGCTATCTGACAATTGTCTTCAAAGCGTCTTCATTGGCATCCAAGTGATCTTTAGACCTAGAGAAAGGAAGTCTCCCCTCAAGGCACAAACCTTGCCTTGCTGGTCTACAAGCTGAATAGAACACGTGTAGTAACTTTATTTCAATGTGTTTTTTTTTGTTGTTTTTTTTTAATCCCCTCATACCTGTATCAATTTATTCTCCTCTTGCTCGCTCTCTCCCACACATTTTGCCCTTGTCCTGCCCTTGTTTCCAAACATCTTTTTTTTGTCTTCTTCACCTAACTTCCCTCCTATAACTCATAACTGTTGACACTCTTCTATCCCATCCTCTTTTCTCTCCGTATGCCTTTTATCTCTTTGTATTTCATCCCTCGACTCATTACCTTCCTTATTCTGTTGCCTCATTTCTTTGTACTCCATATACTCATTTTACCCATCTGCTTGGCATAATTCTTTCCTGCCATTCTTCTCCCTTCTCCTTTACCTTCCTTTCACCTCATTTTCATCTCATAATTTCTCACCTCTTTCATCCTCCCCTTACCTTCTTCTCCCTTTCTTTCCACCTTTTTAATGTAACCTTCCTATCACTTAATGCCATACTGCCCTTCCACCCCTCCTTTTCCTCTTTCTTCCTCCTTTTATCTTTCACCTCACATCACCTCCTGAATGGTGCCCTTCGATTTCTTATTCTTCACTTGCCATCTTCTCTCTCCATCCTTTAACTTGCTTCCCTTCTCTCTCCATGCCTCTTATATTATTTTCTCTTTGTCCCTCCTCCATACTCTTATCATTTCTCCCTCCAGTGCCGGCTCCATGTCAAAAGCCCCAACGACTTTGAGTGGCTGAAGCAGTGTCGTTTCTACTTCAATGAGGACTCAGACAAGATGATCATCAACATCACAGACGTGGGCTTTGTCTACCAGAATGAATTCCTGGGCTGCACTGAAAGGCTTGTCATTACGCCACTGACTGACAGGTAGAGGGCCATCCATGATCCATGAACACAGTTCATGGCTGACTAATGACTGGACTTGAGAGAGATAGAGAGAGAGAGAGAGAGAGAGAGATGGAATTGGGAAGAGAAGGAGGAGGAGTAGGCACTCTCCACTATGGTCATCACCTCTGTCACTGACAGAAGATATGACTGACCATGAGAGAGGAAGAGAATCAGACAGTGGGAGGTAGGCAGAATACCACCAACAGCCAGTGTCAGACTAACAGAGACCGAGAGGCAAATATGAGAAGAGACAGAGAGAAAAAAAGATTAGAGATGGGGAGAAAGAGATGAGAGGAGACAGCTGCAGGGACAGGGCTACCAGCAAACAGCAGCTCTCCACAGAAGTGGCACGCTGGCCTTATGGCCGAAGGCACCAAGACAGCCTAGATTTTCTCACTACCTTCTTTCCCTGCAACACTATCTGATTCCTTTTCTTCGCTAGTATGAGCTGTGCTGCTTTCTTTTCAATCATTTACTGTCTTTACTCTTCCAAACTGGATGCAGTGACAGAGAGGATGAATGACAGAAAATGTGAAAGACACAATGAATAAAGGTGGAAGTAGTATCATGAACATAAAAACAAAAGCTGCAGATTGTTTTTTTCAAGTGCAGTTTTATGCCAGCTACTGTATGCAGTGAAAAGGGAGAACAGTGTTTAACCAGAGGGTCTGGGTCAGGTCCTGGTGTCAGTCATCCTTTCTGCTAAAGTGTCCTTGAGCAAGACACTGAATCCCCCACCAGCTTTATGGGCAGCATTCTTTAGCTGTGCCTGATCTCCAACCTCCCTGTGGAAAATCATATCATATTAGTTTTATCGTGGGATGAATTGAATGTGAGGGTAAATGAAAACTGCTTTGTGAGGAAGCACATTCTTAACCTTATGCCTATGAAATTGAACTGTCTATTATGTTTGTTCAGGTGCTACATCACCCTAGCCCAGGCTCTCGGTATGAGTATGGGTGGAGCCCCTGCTGGTCCTGCAGGAACAGGTAAGACTGAGGCCTAAATGTATAACCTTGAGGAACAATGTGACTATGAAATAGTGATTTTATCCAATTAGAAAACTTTCTTAGGCAGGAGGGAACAGCCATGACACTGGTGGTATACTGGTTGATAGATGATGGGACTTAGGTCTCGCATACACAACATGTCACTAATGTGGCAGTAGTAAGCAAAAGTAAAATGGCATCAGGAATATGTAATAGTGACAGAAACATACATTGCATCTCTTTATCTGTGGTCTTGTCCCTTCCAACATTAAATGTGTGATACCTAACCTGGTGGTCAGGACCTTCAAATTAAATCTCAAGGGGGGTGAAATTATGAATGAGAAAATAAAAAATAAAATAGATGTCCCTGATACACAATTTTATGTTCTTTTTTTCTTTTTTTAACATAACTAGGTGGTTTTACTTTTTCAGACTCAGATCAAACCACACAATTATCCAAATGAACAATCAGAAAAGTCTTTGGTGGAACTAATGGACATACTGTACTGTATGCAGCCTGTGAAGAGGGCTAACAATGCTTAATTTAAAGGGATCACAAACCAAAAAACCTTGGGAACCAATCGATTAAAGAAATACTTTTAGTAGGGGTTTTGGTTGGAGAATTCTTTTTAAAAATTGTTGCACCTCATGGGACAGATCTGCCTTTTGTTATTAGGTAAGACCGAGACTACCAAAGACATGGGCCGCTGTCTGGGAAAGTATGTTGTGGTCTTCAACTGTTCTGACCAGATGGACTTCAGAGGGTTGGGAAGAATATTCAAAGGTAAGAGTCACAAGGCAAATTGGTGCTACTATATTATTGCAAATTAAGCAGCACCAGAAAAATAATAGGGATAGAGAAAGGGTAAATGTTCTGGGCAAAGCTTGAGGGGTTTGGAATGGAGTTGTACGTTTCATTACTTAGCAACGGAGTGACCATACAGTTGCATGTGTCTGTATTCCAGGTCTGGCTCAGTCTGGTTCGTGGGGCTGTTTTGACGAATTCAACCGCATTGACCTCCCAGTTTTGTCGGTTGCGGCCCAACAGATTGCGATAGTTCTCACCTGCAAGAAGGAACGTCGCAAAAACTTTGTCTTCACTGATGGAGACAATGTGGATATGAGCCCAGAGTTTGGCATCTTTCTTACCATGGTCAGTGACACAACAGTGCCATTATTTATAGATTTTGATAGAGAATGCAATTCATGTTGTTGTACTGATATAGTCTTAACAATAATTTTTCTTTTGATCGATTTAAAGAGGATAACATTCTCATGGTATTATTTCATTTTTTGAAAACTGAAGAAAATCAAAGTCGTAATGTTTAGCAATGTTAGGTTGTCTGTTGTAGAAAGTTACAGGTAAAATATAAGCTGGCTTAAGCACCTGGGTCTATGGAGCAACTTGGACATCACAATATTAGCTGCTGGTTTTACAAATGAAGATGCATTTCATTCCAAGCAAAAAAAAACTGTTCTTGTCATAGAGAGCATGCAATAAATCACAAATAATACACTTTTATAAGATTTAATAAGTATAGATAAATGGAATAGACCTGGACCATGTCTTTCACAAGTTAGTACAATATTAAACACCAGGGTCTGCTTCTTCATTAGCTGGCTGATGTTTTTATACTCTTCATCTAATTCTCATCTAATTCTCTATACTCTTGTGTGTGTGTGTGTGTGTGTGTGTGTGTGTGTGTGTGTGTGTGTGTGTGTGTGTGTGTGTGTGTGTGTGTGTGTGTGTGTGTGTGTGTGTGTGTGTGTGTGTGTGTGTGTGTGTCTACACACACATGTCTATAGAAACAGTGATCAAAGGCGAGCTCTGTGGAGAGGAGGGCCCATAGGGATTTAACTGAAGGATAACGCTTGCTATGAGCTTTAATGATGTTCCAGCATTAACTTAATTTTGTGTCTTTTTTTTTTTTTGTATAGCCATCATGAGTAAATAAATTAAAACTCAGCACGAGGCGTGCACATATAGGTTGTAAATTGTACAAATCGCATATACCTTGATTTTCTGTTTGATGTTGTCCACATGTGCTTTTTTGTATTTATTTAATGTATTATTTGTAACAGCATAATCTGCATAATCCCCATTTAAAACTCCTCTTCTCCCTTTTAAAACTCCTCTTCTCCCTTTTCTTTCCTGTATAATCAGAACCCAGGTTATGCAGGTCGCCAGGAGCTTCCTGAGAACCTGAAGATCAACTTCCGCTCTGTGGCCATGATGGTTCCTGACCGTCAGATCATCATTCGGGTAAAACTGGCCAGTTGTGGGTTTATCGACAACATGGAGCTGGCCCGCAAGTTCTTCACTCTTTACAAGCTGTGTGAGGAGCAACTCTCCAAACAGGTAAACAATAGATGAGATCGGAGTGCAAAATGTGAAACGTTTTCTTCTTGTGTTACATTACACAATGTATATGCTTTAGATTTTTGTTATAGTGTTCAGATGTTAGCCTTTGCTAACTTTTTACTGCCCTGCCTTTTGTCTATATACAGTATTGATATATATTATTGGGTGGATCACAGCAAACAAATTATTTGAATACTTGTGCATGTGTGTTGCAGAGGCTTGTTGAAACTGTATGAGAATAGATAAAGAGCAGTGTTTCCTCTTGTATTGTTTTTAGCAGTGGGGGCAGATCTGTCGGACCCCCGCCCGCCGGCCAATGTTTTACGTATTAAACAGAACTGACACTTCGCTGCAACACAAACAAATATATTTATTCACCTCTATTCACACACTATGGCTGTGTCTCAAACCGCACACTTCTGTCAGTATACTGCTAATGTGCACTCACCACTTACTGCCGTAGTGCCCACTTTGGATGGTTAGTGTTGTCCCAAACGGAACACTTATGTTTAAACACTTACCGGAAATGACGAGCGGTCGGCTCGCCCCTGCCACCTCGCAAAATCTGACGAAAATCTATTAAACTGACCTTTGTTGATCTGAAATGAAGACAGATTCAGGAACTGCATGGCGTATTTCTCGCTTAAAATGTTTTGAGAAACACGTTTCAGTGAACTATTTTCGTAAAATATGAGATCGTTTTCTGAACGAGCCGCCATTATGCTCGGTTGTGAAATCCCGGAGAAGCCAGACCCATGTGACGTGTTTGTCCAATCAGCTGCCGGTCGACGTCCCTGGTCCCTCCCCTCTCGCTGCGTAGTCAAGATGGCGCCCATTTAGTGCGCGTAGTGTCCATCGTTCCACACTGAACTTTTTGACCGTTTTTAGGGGGTCATCCTGGTACTTTCAGTGCACTGACTTTTTGCGTTATCTACACTATATACTTAAGTGCTTGAAGTGTGCAAGTAGGCGGTTTGAGACACAGCCAATGAGGCATATTTTCATTTCGTTTGGAATGAACTGTATTTTTGAGGAACTGTAGGTCTACAAAATGAATTTTACAAGAAATTCTTCATAGGGAAACCAAAACCCAAAGTAGGCTATAGTATGAAACCATTCATAATGAAACTAATTGCATATTTGCCTCAGTGGCAAAGTTGGCAGCCTTGCAGTGTGCATTTGATTTTTCTTGGCTTTTGGAAAAAAAAACTCCAAGGCTGGGTTACACTAGAACGGCCAGGACGGCCATTTTGACCGTTTTGAAATTTATATGTGTAATAACTTTGCTAAATAAAAAAATACAATCCTGCTGGTACCTGACTTTTCCTAAAATAGTCTGTATTTTCATTTAAAATAGTTTTTATATACTGTACATTACACAAAAGAAAATACAATCACTTTTACCTATTTTGGCTCGGATTTTCGCGGTTTTGTTTTTAATCTTTTGCGTGGTTGAAGATGCATCTTGGTTGCTTAGTAATAATCATAGTCTCTGTCAGAGAAACTTAACTAGCGGTCTCGAGTAACAAGTGTGGGAAATGCTTCACCGATGGGCCGAAGGTAAAGCCAGAGTCGGTAACATAGGCTACGGCGTGGATGGTTCTGAATCAGAAGAAAAGCACCAGGTGATCGCTCTGTGAAAAGCGCAGTACACGTAGACGGTAGCTGTCTACGTGTTCATATAACTTTATACATGCTACAACTGGCTGGAATCATTGCACACATCCTCTCCAAGGAGTGCACCAGCTGTAACATGTCCCAGAGGAAGTTCATGCAGCAACTGGCAGAGGAGCTGAGAGCGGAGTTCATGGAGGGAAAAAAAGGGAAGCGGCGCACGGTCCAAACAGCGCTGTGCACCGCAGCAGACACCAAATCGGAGGCAGTGCCTGCCAGGTTAGGTTAGGTTATAAATGTTCAAATAACATACTTTAAATTGTTATTTGGCTGTGAATTATGTTGAATGAATTTCCCCCAATATGTTTCATCAAATAATCACGGTTTAGCCTACTATGCCATGATATGATATCAAGAATCAACAGCCACTTGCAATTAAGCTAGCAAAATGTGCAAGAACTATAGACTAATACAGGCTTAAATGAACTGACAACATAAGTTATACGACTTACAGTTGTCAAGAATGCACACATGCCATCTCAACCGGGTCCTCCGGACAGCCTGTCTCTTTGTTCTTTCTCCCTTTTCTCCGAGTGGCACGTGTGCCCACTCGCGTTGTGAAGCGCATGTCTGCGCTATTCTCCGTCGTCGTGCTCTTTACAATCACTGCTGATAGACGGCTTTTTGTATATATATTTCTGATACCATGGCGGGAGAAATCTAACCGTGGCGGACCGCCACTTGCTAATCAACATAGAGGAAACACTGAAGAGGCAGTTTTACACAGATGTCTGCAAACATATCATGATGAATGACTGTGAATCTAAATTAATATTTGTGATTGTCCAGGTTCACTATGACTTTGGCCTACGGAACATCCTTTCAGTGCTGCGAACCCTGGGAGCAGCCAAGCGAGCCAATCCCAGTGACACAGAGTCCACCATCGTCATGAGGGTCCTCAGGGACATGAACTTATCTAAGCTGGTCAGTCTAGAACAGAACATAATACAATGGAGCATGCTTTTGATTTTCAAAACGAAATTGAATAATAGAACAATTAAGATTTGTTATGATACATTTGCATCAGCAGAAAATTTAAATAAAGAAGAATAAATGAATGAATACAAATCTAAAGTCAGTAATCAAAGATAATAGCAATAAACAATCGCAAGAATATCAAGGACAGATTTACGATGAATCATCTGTGTTTGTAGGTTTTTGCTAACTTGTGTGTCTAAGTATACGCTTCTTTGTGTTTGTTAGATCGATGAGGATGAGCCACTCTTTCTGAGCTTGATTGAGGACCTCTTCCCAGGTATCCAACTTGATAAAGCAGGCTACCCTGAACTAGAGGCTGCCATCGACTTACAGGTACAGTAGAGAAGGGAGTGACGGATGAGTTTGTCTCTGTTTGCAAGGGAGAGAGAAATACTGTAGGATAGAGGGATGGAGGAAAAGAGGGAGAGAGTGAAGAAGGACAGAGGGACAAGTCAATAGAGAGAGAGAGAGAGAGAGAGAGAGAGAGAAATGAGGATGCTGAGTAAAATCCGACAAAACACTAATGGACTGTGAGACATCTTTCAAATATATGGCACCCAACGGCATACAAATGGTGTCTGTTACCATTTGTCGAGGACCTAACCGAAGTGTGGCAAACACAGTGCAGAGATAATAGAAAGTAAAATGTTAGGTCTATAAATGATATCCTTGTGTTTGTGTCTTTGGTGCATTTTGTGCCTTCATCCCTGCCGTAATGTATACTTGTCGTAATTATCTTGCATCTATCTTCTTTACATGTGTGATTCTGTCAATACATTACAATATACTATTCTAACGGTATCATCCAGAATACGTCATAATGCTTTGTACTTTATATGCTTAGTGTGGTAAGTCTGTGTATACTGTAATTATGCTCCCTCAGGTTGAGGACGCAGATCTGATCAGTCACCCTCCCTGGAAGCTGAAGGTCATCCAGCTGTTTGAAACTCAGAGGGTCCGACATGGCATGATGGCCCTGGGGCCCAGTGGGGCTGGAAAGACAACTTGCATACACACGCTGATGAGAGCTATGACAGGTAGGATTCTTTTGCACATTTGGAAAGAGACAAACTTGTGATACACTGGCTGATGTTGAAACGTGTGTGTCTGTGTGTGAGGGACAAAGACAGACAAAGCAAAAATCATCTTTTCTGCCTTTAAACTCCTTTAAACTTTAGACACCTCACAGATCACTGTGCAAGTTATTGTTTTTGTTTTAATACATTTTGCGTGTTAGATATGCTTACCTTACAAATGTAGGAGTTAATGTTTCTGTCAATGTCTCTCAGAGTGTGGTCAGCCTCACAAAGAGATGCGCATGAACCCAAAAGCCATCACAGCACCTCAGATGTTTGGTCGATTGGATGTGGCCACAAATGACTGGACTGATGGCATTTTCTCTACACTGTGGAGGAAAACACTGAGAGCAAAGAAAGGTCAGGTTGCTTACTTGACATTGGTTTCATACTTGGAGGTGAGCTGAGCTGACATTTAGAATATACGCAATTGTAAATGAGCTTTTGTTGCAGACAACAGTTCTAACTCATGTAAATGAAAACATGTTTTTGTAAAATAGGGAATATTAATTCTCTACAAACATTTGGTTAACATTTGCATTGTATAGGTTAAATGTAATAACTGCTTTATTGGGAAGCATGGCTTCAAAACAGCATCCTTTCCGCTAAGTTAGCATAAGAGGAATAGAGAAAACATCCCAAAGGGATCCCTACTGAGTTAGAAAAAATCCATAGTTCAAAGCAGCACCAACAGCTTTTTTCATCTTTCTGCTCAGCCCTAATCCTACTCACTTCATTAAAAATGTATGTGTGCATTGGTGTGAATATACATTATGTGTTTGCTTTTATATGTCAAAATATGCATTTGATGTATTGGGTTTAAGTTGTCATGCTGTTATGCATATCTTTGAGCAGGATGCATTTCATAAGTTTGTTGATTGCCTTTGCACAGACGTTTTGTGTACATTCTGTTCACTTGTGCAGCTTTTTGCTTTTAACAAAATCCAGTAGAAAATGTGGGCCATGTGGAGCTGTTACAGGACTCCTGAGTTAAGTATTCTACAAGGAAATGAAATGCCTTGTGAAAACAGTCTGTGGGCCCTATCTGGCCCCTGGCGCAGCGCAAAGCTCGAGGCAAGTGTCTTTGCTAGTTTAAGACCGACGCAGTTGTCAATTTCCCGTCTAGCGCCCTCGTTGTTTAAATAGCAAATGCATCCACGCCCATCTGCGTGCCCATTGGCGTGCTGGTCTTATAGGGAGGTGTGTTCAGGGGCATTCTTTGCGTATTGTTATCTTGAGGCAGCGGAAAGTGATCGTGCCATTAACCAACAAAAACCTGATCTTAATTCAATAACACAGCATTTCATTGTTATTTTAACAGCGTATTGGTAAAATGTGCCTAGGCTCGTGCACACTATGCTTGTTACACACACAGGGCAGCAGCACACAAACATGCAAAAGATTAAAAATAAAAATATTACAATGTGAAATTGTATTATGATATGATCTGCTTGCACGCTTTCACTTCACGCACGAGCAGATCAGTTTCTTCTCCTGAAAATCTCTCCTTCCTGCTTAGCAAAGCCGCCATCATCAGGGCTGGACTGGACATCGGGCATACCGGGCATTTTCCCGGTGGGCTGACGCACTTTTGGGCCAAATCGCCGATATAAATAGGCCTTTTTTTTGCCGGGTGGGGCCGGCCCATAAAGAACTCACAGCGGCCCATTGGTTAATTTTCTTTACTGGCACTGGCCTGACCCAATCGAATCTAGGAACCCCCCTCCCCACTCCGGGCTGCAAATTTACGAATCCCACTATGGCCACGCCTCCCGGCCATGAGACACGAAGCTGTAATAGTTATGCTGGAAGTTTAGCATTCACGTTAAAATGGACAAACGACCACCAAAGCGCAAGGGAAGTGCAGAGAAATTACAGGAGAAAAAGATTAAGAATCTACAGGCGGATTCCTCAAAATGTGCCAAAATTTCTGACATGTCTGGGGCTGTAGTAGCTGCTTCAACATCAGCATTACCTGAAGCCGAGGAGGAGGAGAGGTGGCTGGTTATACAGAGAAGCAGAAACAACATCATGACAGGGAAGAAGCCGAGTGACCATGACAGGGCCATGGGAGCGAGTGAGGAAAAGATGGAAGGAGAGAGTAGTTGACGATGTGGTAATGAGTAGGCAAATTAACAGGGACTCTCAGGAAGGGTGTGTGTGTGTGTGTGTGTGTGTGTGTGTGTGTGTGTGTGTGTGTGTGTGTGTGTGTGTGTGTGTGTGTGTGTGTGTGTGTGTGTGTGTGTGTGTGTGTGTGTGTGTGTGTGTGTGTGTGTGTGTGTGTGTGTGTGTGTGTGTGTGTGTGTCTCATGTCATAACGATAACAAGCAGTTTGGCTGTAACATTAAAGTTAGTGGTTGTCAAGTAACCTAACTGCAGCAATAGCATCCCAAGCACGATTTATTTTAAGAACTTCTGTGCAGAGATGCAGCTGATGATGGCTCATGTCCATGAAAGCAGTCATATTAGTAAGTCATTATTTTGACTTCAAACTGTGAGTCCTTTAGTTTTAGATCAATGATGACAGAGAAAAATGAAACATCTGCATACAAACAAGCTTCATATTTGCGTCACATTTTGTGGTGTTTTGTATTGGAAGTTTTGGTTGTCTTCTTACTTCAGGAGAGGAAGTAACAAAAATACTTGAAGTTCAATTCTTGTGTACCCTGGAAATCCAGAGTTCTTTTGAGAGCACAATTTGAATTTGCTCAGTGAGTCACTCTGGCATTGAGTAATGATGCTCATTAACACTATCCAGCCCCATTTATTGGTGCAGAAGCTCATAAAAAATTTTGGGCTAAATTACAACTTGGTGGGCTGGATTTTGGACTTTCTTACAAATAGGACACAGAGAGTGAGAGTAAATGGACATCTGTCTGGAATTTCAGTGACATCAACCGGCTCCCCTCAAGGCTGTGTTCTCTCTCCTCTTCTGTACATTATGTACACAAATGATTGTCGGAGTGAACTAACCAATAACTATATTTTAAAGTTTGCAGATGACACAGTCATAGTAGGCTTACTGGACAACAATGAAACAACTTACGGCCCGGTACTACCTTATTTTTTAATCTGGTGCAAAGAAGCTTTTTTGGGCCTAAATGTTACAAAGACAAAGGAAATGTGTATTGATTTTAGACGTCACCATCCAACTCTTGAAAAGACGATTATAGATGGAAAAGAGGTTGAATTTGTTGAGTCGTACAAGTATTTGGGAATCATTATTGATAACAAGTTGAACTTTGACCTGAACACAGACATGCTGAATAAGAAAAGTCAGCAACGTCTCTTCTGTCTGAGAAAGTTAGCTAAGTTTCAAGTAGACAGATCCCTGATGACATTGTTTTATAAATCTTTTATTGAGTCCGTTTTTACTTTTTCATGTATTTGCTGGTATGCTTCTCTTAGTTTAAAACAGAAGAACACATTAGCAATGGTAAATAAAGTTAGCAGCAAAATTATCGGGATTCAACAGGTAAAACTAAATGAACTGTACAATAGACGTACTGAAAAAGGCAGAATCCATCATGTCTTGTAGTTCTCACCCCCTGCATGTAGAATTTAAGATGTTGCCTTCTGGTTCCCGTCTTAGTCAGCCATACGCCAAAACAAATAGATATAAATTCTCCTTTGTACCTTCTGCTATCTCTTTGATAAATTCTCAAAAAGAGAGGTAACATCTGCACTGAACTGAAATTTACATTTAAATGTTTGTGGTATTAATATATAAATTTGTCGTATGTGTATTGTACATTTTAATGATGTTGAATATTTTTGTTGTCATGTATTGTTGGGTACTACTTTGCTACTGCAGCAAAACTAATTGCCCCTCGGGGACAAATAAAGCTCTTGAACTTGAACTTGAACTTGTAGCCGAGCTGCACCAATCACATCGGTGTATCTGATATGGGCTGGCCAAAGGCGAGCTAAACGGATGACGAGAGTTTAATCTACCAGTTAGCTCCGCTGGTAGCTAAGCGTATGGGGCTCTGGATACGTCACCCCGTGTGTTGTTGTGATTGGTCGTAGTGTTATCCAATTGCGTGCAGTGACATTTTCAAATGCATGCTTGGTGTTGCCTGGAGTTGGGCCATTTTCATTACTCAATGCCAGACCCTTAATCTTTCGGATTTGGGTCTGGATTTCCAGGCTAGTTATTGTGCAAATTATGATGTTGTTTTTGTATTGTAGAACCAGACCAGATGGGCAAGGTGGCATTTTGAACTCCCTACTGAGCACACACAGCAGTGCACCTACAATCTACAATCTATTTTATTAACAGTTGTGGTGCCAACCTTCTCTATGTACTAAATGCATATTCAGAGGCCTTTTCATTCTACTAACTAGCAAGTTATTGGTGAAAGCATCAGACAATGCATCTTATTATTTTCATATCCATGTAGACAAATAAAAACACTGTTTTATATCTCAGGAGAGCACATCTGGATAGTCCTGGATGGACCAGTCGATGCCATCTGGATTGAGAACCTAAACTCAGTTTTGGACGACAACAGAACTCTTACGCTGGCAAATGGAGACCGTATACCCATGGCTCCCAACTGTAAAGTGGTTTTTGAGCCACATAACATAGACAATGCCTCTCCAGCCACCGTCTCGCGCAACGGCATGGTGTTCATGAGCTCTTCTGTGCTCAACTGGAGCCCCATACTGGAGGTGAATCGACTAACTAAATAAATGATTTAAGATATTTTTGTTTCCCTACACACAAAAACTGAAAATTGTGGTGGTTATGGTCTGGTATATAACAGTTTGTACTGTACATACAAAATAACATCCAGATCTAGTGCCGCAAGATTTATCATATATCATATTGTTCTTTTATGTGTCTTTTTAATGTTTCACTACATTAGAAATCCGCAACATTTACTGTACATTACTAAGTTACATTTTCAGACTGCATAAATATCAAAATCAGCTAATTAAAACTGTATAACCCAGGTTTGGATATCAAGATCAGTAGTAATCAGCTGGTTTGGGTCAGAGGACTTGACATTTCTGGTGAATCTAAAAATAAACCTCACACAATTGGGCTATGGTTTGGTACACACACGTCACACTGTTTTTTTTAGACTAATGTGATTTATGTGGCTGTTCTTCTCAGGGCTGGTTGAAGAAACGCTTCCCCCAGGAAGCAGAGGTGCTAAGGGAGCTCTTCTCCTCCTCCTTCTCTGAGCTCTACCGCTTCAGTGTGCAGTCATTAGAGTTTAAGATGGACATGTTAGAGGCCTTTGTCATCATGCAGTGCATCAACATGCTGCAGGGACTCATACCACCAAGGGTAAGGTTATAACTGTTCTGAATTCCCCTCCATGGGACAGACAGCACTTAATGTATATTTGAATGATGAAGAGGTTAATTCCTACTACCAAAATAAAATGAATGCTGGAGTAAAAGGGGAAATGCATATAGATAGAAGGCATTTTGAATGACTTGCTGTTCTAAGAAAAGGCCAAACCTGTTGGCTATTGGATAGACTTGAGTAGTAGATCTGTGATGTGAAACTTAGACCGATGTAAACTTGGTACTGCATAGATAAGTTAAAGAATAAAAGAAATGCACCTCATGCCCAGTTTTCAATCCAAACCAGCTATAGTAAAAGCCCTAATTATGTCCACTTCATGTAATTAGAATGTAAAACCAGCAACAATAGATTTTATTTTTTTAAGTCAGTGGGGTTGTAACCATCATTAAAATATAAGCTGATAAGTAATAATTAGGTAATACAGGACTCAATGGTTTAGTAGCTTCATTTTAGATGAGAAATTCTTTTTTCCTGTGAATTCCGTTAATTGTTGAGGGTCTGTAAAAGTTTGCGGTCACCTGTTGAGATGACCTTTTAGGCATCTATTGTGACCATATCAGATATTTATGCACTGTTATATGCTGTATTCTGTATTATTTTTGTTTAGGACTATAAACCTTGGGAAAAAGTAAGAGCTCGGATATATGTATTTTTTTCTAAACTTTTTTATGTGCTCCACTTCTCTATTAAATTTGGTTCTGTGAACAAAGTCCTTGATCTAAAGTAGATGTTACTCTACAGGAGCAGTGTGGTGAGATATCCAGAGAGCACTTGGAGCGGTTGTATGTCTTTGCCCTAATGTGGAGCACTGGAGCCTTACTTGAACTGGAAGACCGGAGGAAGATGGAGATGTGGCTCAGAGGGAACGACAGTATCCGTCTAAACTTTCCAGCCATTCCTCAAGACAGTGACGACACCATGTTTGACTACCATGTCACAGCAGATGGTATGCATGCATTGATAAACAGATATTATCACCTTTGGTGATGCTAATAATCACACCACTGTCACGTTATGAGGACCACTCAAACATGTATCTTGTATACTTTCTATTTTTTAAATTGTATTCTTATTTTAGTACCTCTTATTATTACTTATTACTTGCTATGTTAGCTGTGTTTATTTCTGTTGTTTCTGTGTACTGCTGCAACAACCGAATTTCCCCGCTGGGGATAAATAAAGGTGTATCTTATCTTGGATTAGGTGCCAGGAAATATCGAAGCGGCTCCTTGAAAAGCAGAAGCATTATGCCTCATGTTGCACTAAATCTTGCAGCAAGTGTATGTTTATCAAACCCACAGTGAAATATGAAAATGTTTTTTTTTTCAATTGGAGGACAACTTAGGAGTGTCACTTTCATATTTCGTGCTAATGTCTATCTTATTATTGCATGCACATTTATTCTTCTTCCAGGTCAGTGGGTCCACTGGAGCACCAGAGTGGAGGAGTACATTTATCCATCGGAATTCACCCCAGAGTATAGCTCCATCTTGGTCCCCAATGTGGATAATGTTAGGACAGACTTCCTAATTAAGACCATCGCTAAGCAGGGCAAGGTGAGATTTGTTAATAAAATAACTAAACGACTGTATATCTGTATACTGCCAGTCAAAATTGAAAGTATAGATCTATAAAAAAAGCTTTGAATAGGAACATTTATTATACATTTCCCTCTTCATAGTGTCTTTAAGGCTTATGGTAAGGGTTTTAGAGAGGGTAGCGGCCATTTAATTTCTTCTCTGTTGAGTGTATAATGCTTCATTTATTCCACGATACAGCTGAGTAGACACACACATGCACACTCTTTAGATCAATAGCATGGCTGGATGCAGCACAGATCACCTAAAATAACCATATTAAAATAGTGGGGTCAATGCTTTACTTGAGAGCCCATCAAATGATCCACCATGTGGCATTCATCAGTAGCAACTGTGTGTATTTGTATGTGTGCATGTGTGTAAGAGTCATTCAGATTCATTATGCCATGAGAGGAGAGTGGGGAGCTTCTGTATGTTGTTGTGTTTGTGAAGAGGTGGTTTGTGTGGGGGTGATATGTTACTTTGGAAGCTCCTGAATTCCATTTACTTTTACTGATAAACCTACTTTTTCCAGAGGCCCATGGATCTAAATGGTGAACAAAAATGTATTGCTCGAAAACAAAAATATTATTTCATAATGTTAAGCTGTGACTAAGGTCCTTGATATCAATAGCTTATATGGCTGGTACACAGACAACCTCTTTAACCCCTGAACGCATTGTTTTAACAAGTAGATCTGCATAAACCTATATGTGAATAAATAGAAGCAAAAAAGTAAAAGCGTTTTTTAATTTCACTCTCTGTCTCATTGGCTTTCTTGAGGGGTCTGTTGGGACTTTGGAGTGCATATGTCCTTTGTTATGCAACAGCCATGATAGATTATAGTTTTTCAGTGGTTGGAAGGTGCTAAGTAAAATTGGAGGACACAACACATTTAGTTTCTGTCAACAGTTAAAATCTCAAGCTCAACAGAAAAATAAACTGTATTGCCATATCGCATTGCATATAAATTACATTAACTGCATACACTGTAGAGATTTGTCTTATTTGAAACTTTACCCTGACAAAAAAGTGTACATTTCCCCTAGGCTGTTTTGCTGATTGGAGAGCAAGGAACAGCTAAGACTGTTATCATCAAGGGCTACATGTCAAAGTATGATCCTGAGACCCACATGGGGAAGAGTCTCAACTTCTCTTCTGCCACCACACCACTCATGTTCCAGGTAAAGCGGATCTGTCTGTTAACTTTCCTCTTAATTACCCTAGGTTTAACAACTGGCTGTCTCATTATCTGCAGTTTCGTCTGAAGATGGATGCTTTACATCTGTGGTAACTTGTCATGGATTGTCATGGCCTTGTGAAGTAACATTAATCCATGTCTAGTCTGATTAATAATATAATAATAATAGGCTGGATGGAGGACCACTGTCTTTTTCCTGTACATGGCTAAGCTGCGCATTGATCAAGCTGTTAACTATGGATTATTTCTGAGTGGAACTTCAGATCTGTCTTTTTTCTGTCACCATATGTGTTCTCTTTTAGAGGACTGTGGAAAGCTATGTGGATAAGAGGATGGGGACCACTTATGGACCCCCTGCTGGGAAGAAAATGTCAATTTTTATCGATGATATCAACATGCCTGTCATCAACGAATGGGGAGACCAGGTCAGGAATAATTTTAACATCAATTAATTGAAATATTAAGAAATAACCTTTCACTAGCTACCTCAATCAATAGTCATTTTATAGTTATTTCCCTTGTTTTAAATCCAATGAAAGATCATTTCAAGTCAAATTTATTAGATCGAAGACAATATAATTTCGCACATTTCTGTGACCTATTTAAATGATACAATTAAATGAACTGATGATAACAGCAAAGAAGAATGCTTATGTAAACTAATAGCAAATAGACCTCTTCTTGATTTAAGGTTGTTTTTTTTGCCCATCATAGGTGACTAATGAGATTGTCAGGCAGCTGATGGAGCAAAACGGGTTCTTCAATCTGGAGAAACCAGGAGAGTTCACCAATATTGTGGACGTTCAGTTTCTAGCAGCTATGATCCATCCAGGAGGAGGCCGTAATGACATCCCACAGAGACTGAAAAGGCAGTTCTCTATCTTTAACTGCACCCTGCCCTCCAATGCTTCCATTGACAAGATATTTGGTGAGTAAAAAGAATGTGGTGGAATCATTATTGATGTTTGTATTGAATCAAAACATTTGCTTAAGGTTAAGGAATGTGTTATCAAACTTGATATTGATGTTACTACAGTACCAATTTACTAAAATACTACTAATACTGAAGTGACTCAAAAATTACAAAATGTCATGAGCCGTACAGTATGTACTGTCTCTTATACTGTACTTTTGATAAAACTCATATGCTTTGTACACTTTCCAACCTTAAACTACCCCATCATCGACTCTGTTATATAGGTGTGATTGGTGAGGGCCACTTCTGTGCACGTCGCGGTTTTGGCGATGAGGTTCGAAACACCGTGCCCCGTTTGGTGTCTCTGACCCGCCGTCTCTGGCAGTTGGTCAAGGTCAAGATGCTTCCAACTCCTGCCAAGTTCCACTACATCTTCAACCTGAGGGATCTGTCCAGGATCTGGCAAGGCATGCTCAATACCAACGCTGAGGTGGTCAATTCTGTCCAGGTAAGAAGATTTAAATGTGCACTTAATTAACAGGTTTTTATTTGATTGACCTTATTTCTAAAATGTCACATAATTAAGAAAAGTGTTTAACATGTTTGGACTTCTACTGGTTGGAACAGATTCCTTGACCATGTACAGTATATAGGGTTTTTTAGAAGAATGCATGTGTATGACAAAGAATTCAGACAAGGAAAGTATCGCTAAAGTATCTAAAATAATTAAATCAAAAGTTCAACTGACAATAACACTACTATAAATAAGCCTAAATAAGTATGCACCATCAATCCAAATGCAAAAGGTCTCGTGTATACACTCCAAATATTCCTACCTTAGTTAAAATACACACTACTGCATTCAAATGCAGCTTGTTTTTTTAACAAGTGTTTTTAGTAAGTAAAGAGAGCAATGACACAATATCATAATTTCCAGGTGCTGATGGAATTGTGGCAGCACGAGTGCAGTCGTGTGATAGCTGACAGATTTACCATGCCTGAGGACGTAGAGTGGTTTGACCAGGCTTTGGCGAAACTGGTAGAAGAGGAGCTTGTCGAGGAGCACAAGACCATAGTGGACTATGGACGAGGCAGATACTTTGTCGACTTTCTACGAGATGCACCTGAGGCTACAGGTACCAATCAATCAAAAGGATACAGCACTGAAACATTTCAGCAGTGTTGTTGTCTCTTTAAAAAACAACACAGAAAATTTGCTTTGTATCGTGATTATTTTAATGTAAAATTTTCTTTCCTCACAGGGGAAGAGCCAGAAGATTCAGACTTTGATTTACCCAAGGTGTATGAGCCTACTGAATCCTTTGAGAGTTTAAAGGACCGCCTGAACATGTTTCTGAGCCATTACAATGAGAGCATCAGGGGTACGGGCATGGACATGGTCTTCTTTCAGGATGCTATGATACATCTGGTCAAGGTATTCAAGACTTAATAAGAAGAGATATCACAAGTTGTACGTTATAGATTAGAACAAAGTATTCTGACAGGGGAGTGAATATGTGTTTTAAATGAGGCAAATAAAAATGTGCATGCATAAAAAACACAATGTGGCACACGCAGCCAAACTCAAAACAAACTCAGAGACAGAGCAATGGGACACAGGCACCTCATTGGAGTCATGCCCCTGGCCACCAGGCAAATGTTTCTTATTGAATGGTCAAGCTTCTTGCATTTGAAAGCCCTCAGATGCGCTCAGACAGCCTTCAAGCCCCAAAATATCCTGCCAGCTGCAGCCCTTTAAAACGCTTTCTTTCTTTCTCACTTTGCACAACATCTCCCTTTCTGTCTCCCTTGCTTTTTGCACTTGCAACTTGTGACATATATACTGTATATACTCCCGTTATTAATTCTAGTGTAATGTGTATGTTTGGTTTTGTGTATGTAGGTGTCGAGGATAATCCGGACACCTGGAGGTAATGCCTTGTTGGTGGGTGTTGGGGGTTCAGGCAAACAGAGCCTGACCAGACTGGCCTCATTCATAGCTGGATACAAGATCTTCCAGATCACTCTCACACGGTAATGCTCACATACAATAGGCGTCATGTACACACACATATGCAACATGAAATTCTTCATGTTCCATGACTTTTGAATCACACGGAGTCACTTTATAACAAAAAAAATGTAGTCGATTTGAGTCAATTTGCAAAGCTATCCCTAAAGCGCTGCACCATGTATCGCTGGCTTGCAGTTATTTTCTATTGGGTACAATTACTCTGTAACATGCAATAGCATCATTTATTTATTCAAATTATACCTTTTAAGTTTGGACACTGCTACTGTTGCGTGCACAATCTAATTTTCTTTTGAATCAAGTTAAACTCTAAATATGTTATATTTAGTGAAGAGACCAACAGGCTGTCGCTCCTGGTCTCTTTAATAATATTGAACCATCCCCGGAAAAACTACAAAAAAAGAAAAGAAATCTACATTTAGATATGAAATCAAAACCACCATACTCTCTTTTTTGTATGAATATTCTGTCTCTGTTCTGACATCTTTCCGGAGCTGCAATCAAAATTAATGAATTGCTAGGACAGGATACGTCTTCTGTATGAGATAATATAATTGTCTCCTATGACACTCTTTTTAGTGCAGTTGACTCTCCTTTGCTTTAACTGTGTCCTTTTTCTCTGCTTGCTCTGTCCTACACTTTGTCTGCCTCATTGTTCTGTCTCACTCTAGCCTCTCTCTCTATGGCTCTCCCAACCTGTCAAATGTTTTTCTTCCTCAGTTCCCATGTGCATTTGTCGCCCTCATATTTCCAGTCTCTTGCCTTTTTCCTGACAGATTTTAGTGTTTGGTATTAATATGTATGAGCCTCTGGACTTCATAGCCCTGTTGGCAGAAAACAGGCACCTTGATTTTTTTCTCTCTTTCTACACACACAGACAGTTGCCTTTTCCATGCACATTCAGTACGGTTATGTCTCTATTTCTCATGCAGACTCAATTCAACTCTCATTCTTTGAAACCTAACTTTTTCATTTCCTTCATGTAAAATATCCCTTTTAAATATTACTGTCATCCTGACTGTGTTACTCTGTTGCTTCTCCTGCATTTAGCTTCTCACCCATGTTTTTATGCGATTAATGCCACCCATTCATCTTCCACTTTCACACTTGATTATTTTTCCATCTCTAATTGCATATTTCTTTTATGTATTCTGTTCTTTGGCAGCTCATACAACACAGCCAATCTGATGGATGACCTGAAGGGTTTGTACAGAACAGCTGGCCAACATGGCAAAGGCATCAGCTTCCTCTTTACTGACAACGAAATCAAAGACGAGTCCTTCCTCGAGTACATGAACAACGTCCTGTCATCTGGAGAGGTCAGGAGCACAGACATGGAAATAAGACACAAAATCAATAACAAATATGCGAAATGCATTTAACAAGAAATTCAAAAGCAACTGTTAAGATTTTCAGAATTCAATTGCTGAAGAGCCCTCACTGTAAAAGGTCCCCCTTGGTTTGGTGCTGTGAACTAGGATCAAACAAAAAAAATCTGCATTCTGGCTCATAGGACACATACCAGCCATATAGTTTAGTTTAGCATTAGGCCATGTATAGGCTTAAATGTTAGCAGTCCAATGTTGCAAAATGCATATGTTGGGCCAAATGGAAAATTGCAATAAGCACAAGAGAGAGCAACTCATAGAATAATGCATAGAATACACAATTTTCACTGCCATGATATAATATAATGCTACAGTACAATTCTGAGGATGTTGTATTATAACTAAATATATCCCAGTGTGTGCCTTATACACATACATTCTCATATATCTTTATATTTATGTCTTGCTTATCAGTGTAATTTACCAGAGATGTGTAGAGGGTATGAAACACAGACAAATTCATTATTAAGAGTGGTGCCTGGGAAAAAAATCGATGCATTATCTTTTGATGAATGCCCGGCACACATGTACTTTTACAGCGGTTGTGATAATCAACACATACTTATGAGGAAAGCCTACTGTGGATACACAAAGCTGCTACACTGACTCAGATACTCACATTGACATCATCAAGTTTGTTTTGCACAAAAGCCTTCATTATACTTTTGTTGTGCTGCTGAAACTGACAGCTAGCATTCACTCTTGAATGAAACGGGCATTTCATGACTGTGATACCAAGGCAGCGACAGCACAGACGAGAAAACCATGTTGTCTCTTTCTGGTTTATGAGCAGTGCAGTTTATCTCAATTCTCTCCAATTAAAAAGCAAATTGCATGTTCGCTGTCAATATGATAGCATTTCACCATTATTTTCTCATAGATTTGGATGTAATGAAGCTGTAACAGAAGAGACAGATACACCTAGAGCTACATCGCTTTGCATTTAAAGGTCCCATGACATGCTGCTTTTTGGATGCTTTTAGTGGTCCCCTAATACTGTATCTGAAGTCTCTTTCCCAAAATTCAGCCTTGGTGCAGAATTACAGCCACTAGAGCCAGTCTCACAATGAGCTTTCCTTAGGATGTGCCATTTCTGTGTCTGTAGCATTAAATGCTATTGAGGAGGAGAGAGAGGGGGGGCAAGGTGGAGGGTGGGGGTGTGGCCTTGACCAACTGCCACTTTGCTTGTTTGCAAGCCATGATGTCTCTCTCTTTCTCATTGGTGGGCCAAATTCTCTGGGCGGGCAACGCAGAGAAAGGGGAGGTAATCTTTCCCCTTATGACCACATATAGGGAAGATTCCAGATGGGCCCATCTGAGCTTTCATTTTCTCAAAGGCAGAGCAGGATACCCAGGGCTCGGTTTACACCTATTGCCATTTCTAGCCACTGGGGGACCATAGGCAGGCTGGGGGAACTCATATTAATGTGAAAAAACCTCATAAAGTGAAATGCCATGGGACCTTTAAGCTGCAGAATGGTCTTTTTCCTGTATTACTCTGTAACAGCAGCAGGAGGAGGAGGTAGCTTTAAGGTCAGGTTTACACATTTCTCTGCTGCAGTCCCAGAATCATCCATTGTACTAGATCCAATGGCTGTCTGTTACTGGGTCAAATAAAACATTTCCAAGGCACTTTTCTCTGATCCTCTAACTTATTATCATTTTTAGCTCCCTCCTTCCTCTTACTTCTACATATTTTCCTCCACACCTACAGTACTCCAATTTTATGTGCTGTTCCTTCCTGTTCCCACTAATCCTTTGCCTCTTCCTCTCATTGTCTGTTTTTCCCTCTGGCTTTCTTCCTGTTCTGACTGCACCATTTTCCCTCGTTGTCCTCTTATTCCCTTCCTCCTCCTCAATTTGTACTCTCTAGTCCAACTTCATTGTTGTCCTCTTTGCCTTCTCCTCTTCCTCTCCCTCTCAATTAACCTTCATTTTTCTCCTGTTCAATAATGGGCATCTAAGCTCCTTCCACATCATCCAAATTTTCTTTACGTCTCCTCTTCGGTAATCCTTTCTCCTCCTTCCTTGATTCATATTTAAGGACAGAACTAATGAAATGCCACAGCAATGACCTTATCACCAACTATGCCATCACAATAAAAGATAAAGGGATCTGTGAATAGCAACTTTAAAGATAACATAAGTTAAGTTGAAATAGTACTGAGCACTACAAGATCATTCAGGAAACTGCCTGGTATAAGCTGATTGGACCAGTCTGTTGTAGGCATTTACAAGTTACAAAATAGTGTCGGCAGATTCTAGTATTGCATTATGTCAGGTCCTGTACTCAACAGATTTTTGGAGAAAGAATAATTCAATGTGCTGAGTGAACTACTTATTTTAAACTCATACATACAGTAAATAGGCTAATTTGATAAGATCAGGAGAGGGCATGCTACAAGGGGGAGAAAACTATTTTCTTAAAAAGTAAATCTTTTCCCAAACCAGCCCTATGTTGTGCATTCATGGTTGGTCATTTACAAGTGCCATTACACATCCTCTGCCTCTATTGGTTGTGTACTGTATGAATCTCATCGCCTTATTGCAATGATGTGTGGCATAACCATTATGAAGTTGAGTGTTGATGTGCAGAAAAATTAGCTACTGTACATTTTCATTAGCTACTAAGCATGACAATTCAAAGTGTCTTACTCGGTTATTTCATTTATGCTTAGTATTTTTGAATATTCTACATTTTTCTAATTATTTTCTGTTGCTCTCTCTCTGCCTTATCACGATAGCATCCAAATCCACCCACTGTTCCACCTCCTCCCCCTGCTTCTTTCCCGCCCTTCCTCTACCTCCATCCTAAATAACAATTTAAGCAGCAGCTTACCAGGGAGGTAAATAGAAGTGGACACCAGGGTTTGTGTCTGGGTGTTTGTGTGCAGGTGAGAGGTGTGTGTGTGTGTGTGTGTGTGTGTGTGTGTGTGTGTGTGTGTGTGTGTGTGTGTGTGTGTGTGTGTGTGTGTGTGTGTGTGTGTGTGTGTGTGTGTGTGTGTGTGTGTGTGTGTGTGTGTGTGAAGTTTGTGCTGCAGAAGTGTTACAGTAGGATGACTGTGTGAGAAAAAGTGACAGAGAGAAATAAAGATGAAGAGAGAGGTGTTAGTGTGAGGTTGTTGTATTATGTGAGAGTAACCCAGCAGATGGTTAGAGACATGGTGCTTTTAATCACACCACCCCAAGGCTCTCTCCTGCTCTCTCTCTCTCTCTCCTCTGTTACCCACTCTCTCTCTCTTAGTAACTAGTGATTTAGTAAAAAGGCACAAAAAGTGTGTGAAAGGATGCAGTGCCACTATCCCTACCTGTCAAACCTGGACAAACTGTGTGTGTGATTTTTTTTGTTTGATTTCTCAACACCAGGCTAAGGCAATATGTGGGGGATGAGCAGTGTTTCAACAAGTGCATGTAACTCTGTGCCTAACCAATTGAAAAAGAAAAATGTCCAAAACTACATTAAATAAATTAGAAACACTGTTTAAACACCATAATTAGGTTAATTCACCAGCTGCTAAGCAATATAGAATTAATAAAGAGATCGAAACAAATGCCAGAAGTTATAAGGAGTAGTTGGAAAGTTGAGCATGTGATGACATATAATCAAAATAGGAAATGAATCAAAGAAATCTCAGCACTACTTCAAGGGTTTGATTTTAAATATGTTATTCTGGGGACATCTTGCATTTGAATTAATTCATTAACTTGCCATGTTACTGTTTGGAAGGCCTTTTTTCAAATTGTGCTTCTCTGAATTTCTGTTTGTCACTAATTGTCTCCATGTGCCTCAATTAAAGATTATTATTTGAAAGTCTGGGCTGCATGAGAAATTCAAGATTGAATTAAGCACTCATTTGCCATGCTAAACATGCAGTACCATTTTTAGAGCGCTGAGAAAAAACATTTGTCTTATGGTGACCTGTATCTCCGTATTTTGAAGTTTAATTGAAATAAGAAGTACTACCACAATTACTGCTTACAAAGCATATATTACAGAGAAAGACATCCTAAAATGGTTAAAATTCCATTTAAATTTTGTGTACACAGGAACAAAATTAAAAAAAACAAAGGGGTAGATTAAAACAAACATTTTCCCCAGGCAAACCTAGTGGACACAGTCCAACCAGTATTAGTGGTTGGACCAATAGGACAAACAACCTAAAAAGAGAGATAAAGCTGGATAGATCATGTAATTTGACATTATTGGGTGTGTGTGTGTGTTTCTATCCTCAGGTGTCCAACTTATTCGCTCGTGATGAGATTGACGAGATCCTCAGTGACCTCATCCCTGTCATGAAGCGGAAGTTTCCCAGGCGACCGCCGACCAATGAAAATCTTTACGAGTACTTCATGTCAAGAGTCCGACATAATCTCCACGTTGTTCTGTGCTTCTCGCCCGTTGGGGAAAAGTTCCGCAACCGGGCGTTAAAGTTTCCTGCATTGATATCTGGTTGCACCATGGACTGGTTCAGCCGGTGGCCAAAAGATGCTCTTGTTGCAGGTACATTTCACAGACAATTTTTATTTTATATTGATATGAGCTGCCTATCTAATGGTAGCATTTATTTCCCCAATATGCATCCCTGTGTTCTACCTTCCATTTAGAGTGGCTGCTGTAATTTTCTCAGTGCTGTAAAATCTGATTGAACTTGGATATTACAACATTCTATTATCACATAGTCAGCTTGTTCACAGTGTGTCCTATGTGCTTTCTGACAAAAATAGAACTTTTCAAATGTTTGTTAGACAACTCAGACTGCTATATGTCAATGCTGCCATTTCCTCATCTATCATTTGTCCTTCATTAATGTCCATTATTGATCTTATAGGCGACGCTTAAGAATGTTGCCTTTAACCGATACTATAGATGGCAATATTATTTTTCATACACACAAATATAACAAATATTAATTTTTTCATTTATTTTAAATCTGTGCATCTCATTTTGTCCATGAAAAACAAATCTTGCACCACATTTTCTAGTTATCCCCTGCTGTCTCCTTCTGTTTCTAAATGTCCACTCCATATTTTGTCAAATCATCAACAGAAGAATGACACAGATGTTGCAGTAATACATGTAACCAATAATGCATAATGTCCCATGTCATTCCTGCTTGGAAAACAATACATTTGAATTTCTTACAGCATGTCAGAATTGAGAAGTAAAGAAGCTGGTTTCAGTAATCAATGTCAACTCTCTCTGTATGTTTCTCCACTTAATTCAGCTCTCTCTCATTCTTCCTCCTCCATCTTTTTGTCCTTCAGTTTCAGAGCACTTCCTGTCAGTCTATGACATTGACTGCTCACCCCAGGTTAAAAATGAGGTTGTCCAGTGCATGGGTTCTTTTCAGGATGGCGTGGCAGAGAAGTGTGTGGACTACTTCCAGAGGTACAGTATTTTGTTAAACAGATTGCCTCTCTGTATCTACAATGGGCAATCCACCCATGAACAAAATCAACATATTATTCTAGTTATGTCAGACATTTTGATAAATAGCGTTAGTAGTACAAGAGTTTATCTTTATTTATTTATATACGTATATATTTTTGAGAGCATTTTATGAATTTATTAGCGCTGATAATAGAAAGAAGACTTTTTTTAATAAACAATTTTTTAAACGACATACAAAACATACAATTCGCAATATGAACATATACATTATGGTATTCTTCGGTAGCCTGATTAACTTTAACCGTTGTTCATATGAAATCTCAAAGACAGCCTGATACTTTGTTTATAGACTATTTGTGGGTGGCTGTTTGACCTATCTATTCCTGTTGATAAAGTATAATAGGGTAAATCCTGTATAGTGCATACACTTGTAGCTGTTATGTATCTTTGTAAGTCATTATAAGTCGCAAGCGTCTATACCCCCGCCCCCCCACCCCCAAATGCAGCCATCCCAAAAGCCCACTTCCAAACCAACGGCACCTCCACATTCCTCCGTCCTCTCAAAAAAATCCACCTGGCCATCATTAAACTGACAAAGTTATTAATCTGACAAAGGCCACCATGCATCCCGATCCAAAACTCCTGGACCTCACCAGTGGACCACAGGACACAAAGCAACTGGCCGTTCACCGTCCCACACCCCCAACAACCCGGTTTGTCTTTCAGACCAATTCTACACAATCTGGAGGGAGTCCAACAGAAGCGAAGCACAATCCTGAACTGAATGAGGATCACCTCAACATCACACGAGACAGCTCCAACATTCCTAGAGATTCTGTCCCACGCCTCACCATCCAGTGCAACACTCCCCCTCCCACGTCCCCCCGAGGGCTAAACAGCTCCATCCGCCAGGCCTGCATAACATAGAAAGATTATTCTGCTTCTTATGACATTAATTTAACCTACTGTAATCTAATTTAAATCTAGATACCGACGCTCGACCCACGTCACACCTAAGTCCTACCTGTCCTTCATTCAGGGCTACAAGACCATCTACAAGGAAAAGAGGTCTGAAGTCCAGACCCTGGCCAACAGGTAAACAGAATTATAGGATTAAGTTAGATATTTGTTATACTTGTCATTACAATGTTAACATATACTGTAATGCGTTTTAGCCTTTCTAAAATGTAAGATTTCATAGGGATTAGTCCAGAACCATCAGTTAGGGGTAATTTTTTCAGATTGCAGCTTTAAAATACATCACAGATCTCATAAACAACATATTTCACACACATTTTCTGTGCTACGTTTTTCATTATTTTGAACTCATGTCTGCTTAACAGCTACCCAAGCTGGCCAAGGATGAAAAGCTGCTTTCCTGTTAAAGAAGGTTTTTCCACCAACTAGTTCCCAGAGGACCAAAAATTATGTCAAAATGTCATGTAGTTCATCTTGAAAGTGTGTGAATTTTTACAACAAACAGGATCCCAGGTGTAGATGTGTAGATTTCTTTCAGATAGTCTAGCACATAATAGAAATGTACAAGATGCTTTAATTGTATGTGGCTTACCTGATTGTTTAATATCTCTCCTGTTTAGGATGAACACTGGTCTCCAGAAGCTAAAGGAGGCATCAGTGTCCGTAGCAGCACTCAGCAAGGAGCTGGAGGTGAAAGAGAAGGAGCTACAGGTTGCTAATGACAAGGCTGATATGGTAGGTTTCAGGCAGGAGAGAGTGTGTGTGTGTGTGTTTGTGTGTGTGTGTGTGTGTGTGTGTGTGTGTGTGTGTGTGTGTGTGTGTGTGTGTGTGTGTGTGTGTGTGTGTGTGTGTGTGTGTGTGTGTGTGTGTGTGTGTGTGTGTGTGTGTGTGTTTTCCAACATTTGGCTTTTGTTAAGTTGGCTTAAGATTGCACTGGTATTCTAAATTAAATAAATCAAGTTGATACTTTGCAACAGCAGCAGCACACACCATAGTTTTTTTTTTATTCATAGTATTCGTCTTTGTTTATTTTTCTGGATATGAATATTTGTTCTGGTCATTCATAACTATATTTTACGTGTACGTGTGGGTATGCATAAACAGCACTAAAATGAATGTGCCTCAGAATAAATGAATGAATAATAATGTGGCTGCATTAAAACTAATAAAGTTTCACTAATAATTAGAAATTAGAGAACGAATAGAAGGGCATATTCATTTTCATTGCTGCAATTTGTTTTAATATATAAATATATTGTTATTCACTTACGTTATGAAGCTCCTGCAGTGGGATTGCATTGACTCATGGCCATGTTTATTTCTTGTACATACACCCAGGTATTAAAGGAGGTGACAGTAAAAGCCCAGGCAGCAGAGCGAGTGAAGGTGGAGGTGCAGAAAGTGAAGGACAAGGCCCAGGCCATTGTAGACAGCATCTCAGCTGACAAGGCCATCGCTGAGGAGAAACTTGAAGCTGCCCGTCCAGCTCTTCAGGAAGCAGAGGCGGCACTGCAGGTACTGTATGGGACAGGAGACACCTGGGGACCATGTATTCAACATTTCTATCTCCCTCAGAAGGACAGATTTGTGATCTCCAAACTTGTTTTGTCTGTAAAAACACAAGTTAAAGAAGGATGGACTGCCCACACAAAGTATTTATATATTGTTATCTCGACTGCTGTAACTGATGCGTGTTTATCTTGCCTTCAAGACTGTTACCTCAGTTACTGCATCACCAAAGTTCCCAGTTATTTTTAGAGTTGAATACCACTTTTGTCTAGAAAGTAGTGCATACTCTGGCTACATGATCTCCTATCCCAATACTGTACAGCTTAACCCACAAGGTCCCCTACTTATAACAACTACAACTACTGTATCGTGCAGTGCCGCTCCTCAAGATGTTCTCTGCTGCCCCTGTATATGGTTTGTCCAAGCATAGGTTTGCCCTAAAACATAGCCTGAGGGTTATAAATTGTCAGCAGTTTATTGTGCCCTTCTGTGTGGCTTAATGTCTCCACCACCAATATGTTTCTTGCTCTCACTTTGTGTTGCTTCAGGGTGCCACTTAGAGCACTCTGTGACTTGCTGTGTGTAGCTGCATGCAGGTTTTTCCTACAGCCTTCCCACCCTGTACAGTATGTGTGTACAGCGGGTGTGTCTAAAGTTAGCATTTTGCTCTGGAGCATGGAGCTGCGTTGTAATTAAAGCTGTCCTCCTGGGTAGATGGTTGCATACAGATCTCCTATGGCAGGTCCCTCATTAGAATTTTTATCTTGCTGCTGCTGATGGAAGTTTCATATTTTCAAGCAGGCAAACCTTAGGCAATCTGTCTGGATTGATGATCATGCATTTTAAAAATGTATATGTCCTCTCAGATAGTTTGAAATAGTGCTCTTGGTGCATACAACTGGACTTACTGCTGGTTACAGCTGGTCTGTGCAGAGACTGTGTAATTATTTACACTTTAAGTCCCCCTTGAAAAATAAACCTCATCTACTTTGTATGTTTCTTTGATTTAGCTCTTAATTAACACAAGCATACAACAATGAGTTTTCATAGAAATGAATGTGTATTGCAAATATTTGCCTGAACCAATTGATTCATTTCAAATTTTGTAAAACTAAATTGAAATCATGGATTTGAGGTAACCTTATTGAGACATTTTCATAAAAAGCAGTGGAGAGCAGAGAAGATGAGAGGAGTTAGCGGTAGAGGATGTGCCAGACTGCCTGTAGGCTGACTCTTGGGATGACAAATCAGAGTTGAAATGGAGCAGGGAGTAGACAGCAGAAAGGAGTAAAAGGGCAAAAAGGAGAAGAGATGAGATAAGTGGGCAGAGGGCCTGATGAAGCAGCCAAACAACTCACTGTAACATTTTCTTTACTCTCCTGTTGCCTCTCTCATTTAAATCAGTCCCTTAAAGTAATTATCTGTCCCTCTCTGCAGAACTGTTGTTTATACTTGCATACTTTTAAACTGCAGCATTGTGTCAAGTCATTTTATTTGTATAGCACATTTAAACGAACAACAGTTGACCCAAAGGGCCCTATCTTGCACTCAGCGCAATTGCCTTTGTACACCGACACATGTATCATTCCTATTTTGCACCCGACGGACAGTGGACTTTTCCTTCCACAGACGCACGTCGGTAAATTAGGGAATGTATTTGCGCTCCAGGGGGCGGTTCAGCGAAAAGAGGAGGCGTGTTCCAGCGCAAAAGTTCCCTGGTGCTATTTTGCAGTTTCAGAAAACAATTCCGCCACTGACCAGGAAAAACCTGGTCTAAAGTCACTGGCGCTAGTCTTAAGTCAGTTGCGCGTTATTCAGATGCTATTTTAGGGGCGCATGCTTGGCCATAATGTAGCGTGAAAAAGAAAAATATTACTGAAAATCCGCTTTAGGTGTTTGATAGATCAGGAGGCACTACAGTACAGTCCTCAAAAAGTCTCAGCATTCTTTGTGGCTTATTGTGTTTTACACAACATTTGGATGTGTTGATGACATAAATGAGGAAATATTAGAGGACTTAAGGAGACGTGATGTTGAACTACGGTGGGATTGGACACTCAATGCGGGTGGACAGAGATGGAGTGGGGGTGGGGGGGGGGGAAGGGGCACAACAGGTGCAGGTGGTGCGTTTGGAGGCCCACGCTCCATGGCTGCAGCAATCCTCTCCATACTGTGGAGATGCGCCCGAGAGGCCGCAGCAACATAGCCACACGGTCAAGACGGGCATTTATTACTTTGCCGCATCCCAGACAGCTCCCGCTGGCGTGCGCCAGGCAAATCCGCCGTCATATTAGCAATCCGCCATGGATGGAAAAAATTGTATTACATGATTTGATATGGGGTGGGAGGGAATTCCAGAGTTTGGGGGCTACTACAGAGAAGGCTCGGTCCCCTCTGGTTTTTATGCGTGTCCGGGGTATGACGAGGAGTTGTTGGGTTGTGGACCTAAGTGTCCTGGTGGCAGAGTAAGTAGACAGGAGATTGGAAATATACGGAGGGGCTTGACCATGGGGTGCTTTAAAAACAAAAAGTAACACTTTAAAATCCATTCTGAATTTCACTGGCAACCAGTGAAATCATACACAAATCATTGTGTATGATTCCCTTTATACAGAATGTCCTTTATTAAAAAGATGTTATGAAATTCTTAATCCTTTGCTCTCATCTCAGTTAATAACCTCACCTTATAGTGTATATTGTGTACAACTAATATGTTGCCCACTAAAATCCCCTATTTGTCTTTTCTCATACCCACTCAGACAATCAAGCCATCAGACATTGCCACAGTACGAACACTTGGTCGTCCTCCCCACCTCATTATGCGGATCATGGACTGCGTGCTGCTGCTCTTCCAAAGGCGGGTCAACACAGTGAAGATCGACCCAGAGAAGAACTGCCACACGCCGTCCTGGCAGGAATCCCTAAAACTCATGACAGCTGGAAACTTCCTGGGCAGCCTGCAGGTACACTCGATAATATCAGATTTATAAAGTTGAGATTGAAGTAAGGAATACTGTAAATGCTGCAGAAGGCCTGCTCACATATGCCCTAATATCATTTGGTTTTGACAATGTTAAACATGAAAAAAGATAAAATCATTGGGAATGCATTACTAAAGGACCAGACCCAGCTCCAAGGAACATAGAATGGCTTTTTCCTTAGTCTCTTAAAATTAAGTCAGAAAACATACAAAGACTATAATTGTATGTTGATGGATAGATATCAAATTAAAAAACAACAAAAATCTATGTTATAGATTCTTCAATAATATCCTAGTGTATCCTGTATCCAAGTAGCCCCTATTTGAATATGCCACAAGTGCTTCTTAGCACTCTGTGTTTCAGTATGCAGCAGAATCACTGCCTGTAGCTCAACTAATCAGTGAATTGTAAATGTTTTATACCCACTTATATGATGATTATATGACTTTTTAATAGACAAAATTAGCTGTTGTTGTTATAGCTACATTTTCTGTATAGGAAAAAAGTTGGCCTTGATGCCTTCTCAGTCTTGCAGGCAACAACTTCATAACCATGATATTAGGTATTTTATTGTTTATCACAGTAATAATAATGTATGCTCTTGTACATATGAGCTTAAAAGTTCAGAAAGACAGGTTTGGGCAGGTTCGATAAATTTGCAATAATTAGCAGTAATTAAACGCCAAGGTTATGTGATGGAATCAGGATAATGTGTAAAATAGGCACAATCACAATCATCAACATCTTATGGTCTTTGATTTTTTATCTTACCTTGTGCACCTCTGTATGTTATCTTTAATCTTTTTGCTTCCTTGCCTTTCTGTCCGTCTCCTTCTTTTTCACCTAGTCTTGCACAATCTCTTTTTGTTCTCTTCTGTGCTGTGTTCCTGTTGGATTTATCGCTCCCTAATTTGCGCTGCTCTGCTCTGCCTTGTCTTTTTTCTCTTTTTCTATTCACCAACTGCTCCACTTACTGTCTTTGCCCAATCCCCACAGCTCCATTTATCATTTTCTTCTCCTTTTACTCTTATTTCACATAGTTTAACATTCCTCATCTTAAAGTAGCTTTTCATGAGATGTAAATATTCGTATTCTTTACATACTGACATAAGTCTTGTTTTTCCCTCCTGAACCTCCACTCCACCAACCACCACCACCTCTATTTCCCTCTGCCTTGCAGCAATTCCCCAAAGACTCCATTAATGAGGAAATGGTGGAGCTGCTGCTGCCTTATTTTGACATGCCTGACTACAACATTGAAACAGCCAAGAGGGTGTGTGGCAATGTGGCCGGCCTTGCATCCTGGACAAAAGCAATGGCCTCCTTCTTCTCCATCAACAAGGAGGTCTTACCCTTGAAGGTAATTTACAGTACAGTGTAATATATTTAACACAGTGCTTCTTGGTGCAGCAGAGAGGTGAAACAGTGCTGTTTGTTGACAGTATGTGATATTAAATATAATCAGAATCAGCTTTAATAGCTAAGAAAGTGTGAATACATACAAGGAATATGACACTGACTTTTTGGTGAGGTCAATGTATATACACAGAAATAGACATACGGCTAAAAACAAGGACAACAAAGCTGAAAAAAGTAAACACACTGTAAACATTTGACTACTATGCACAGATATAAGTATGTATATAAGAAAGTGTGTATATATACATATTACAAAACCAGCACTATAAATATTAGTCAATGTGGAAGTTCAATTGAAATGAAGTCCACAAACACATATGTCAGCCTCTTAAATTTCTCTTTACAAACACACACATTGTGATGCACCTGTCATCATTACCCCAACAAACGCATATGACTGCAGCACGCACACACTTGCACACACACTCCATGGGCAAAGTCCATGGTCTTCCACTCTGATAAACAAGGATAACTTAGAGTGGAGGAGAGCGGTAGTTTTTCTGCAGCAAAGCCCCAGGCTACAAAAAAAAGGATAAACTGTCTCTGTTATGAAAAGGATTATTCATATTACCACATTTTGGCAGCAATAATTTGCTGATGGTCTAGGCAATAGAAGTGCCCCAAACATTTCAGGCAGACAGAGAGATAATTAGGCTTCTATCCAATGATCATGAGCATACAAAAATAAAAATGATAAAATTTGGATCTCCCCAGGCAGACAGCTTGGTCATGAAAGTCACTGTACCAGTCACAGTCACCAAGCAAAGTCCTCAGTGGGATAAAGCTCAAATCCGAAAGAACATATCTGCCAATTTAGATTACCCTCTATAGGGTGAAATAAAATAAGTGTTTGGTTGCTGTGTGTGTGTGAAAATAAGAAGACTCAACAAAGTTCTACAAAATATACAAATTAACACCAATGTAAAGATTTTGAATGAATGAACCTTTAAAACTTCTTGCCTTTCTACAACAAAATGAAATGAGACATACCGATTTAATCTACAGTAAAAGTGATTTAATCTAAAAGTAAAAAGGAATGTTGTCTTCAGGAGACAGGGCTGTTCTGTCGGTATTTACTCTTTTTTCTAATGAATTAATAATTCCACACACAGCAGAAGGGATTAGAGAAGAATACTT